>NC_056453.1:37049298-37104298 GCF_018296145.1 Oncorhynchus tshawytscha
ACATCACCAGTGGAAAGACTCCAGCAGGCTCTCCCATGGATCATTGTTACAAGCAGAGTCATGGAGAAAGGGGACATCACCAGTGGAAAGACTCCAGCAGGCTCTCCCATGGATCGTTGTTGACAAGCAGGGTCATGGAGAAAGGGGACATCACCAGTGGAAAGACTCCAGCAGGCTCTCCCATGGATCATTGTTGACAAGCAGGGTCATGGAGAAAGAGGGAAACCATCTCGGCGAGAGGACGTTCACATCCGAGAGAGACTCAGGCATTTTCAACCGGAAGATGGAAGACACTGAACGGGATTTAACAGAATTAATAGTTACCACGAGCTGTTAAGACTTTGGGTTGTTACGGTTGACATTACAATAGGGAAAATATATCCCCTAATTTCCCCCAATGCTGAGGGTGAGTAGCCAAAAGTATGTGTTCTTTACAAACACACTAAGTGTCGTCACGTTAATAACATATATATTAGCTAAGGAGTAATGGCATTGACAACAGGGCGACAGAAAGGCATATCAAGGGCAGGATTCATGATATGCACAAATCATCAACATAGTTTTCACTTGTAATTAACCGATGTGTATAAGCGACGAAATAGGCGCTCTTATTATTTTCGGTTCCACCAGGTCTTGTTTGTGACTACGTCACGCATTTTCATACCTGAGCGAGGGGCCCATCCTGCGGACAGGCTCATCCCCTCAAACCCCAGAGGCAAGAGACAGTCCTCTGACATGAGAGTCCAAATACCAAAGTATTTTCCCACTTTGGTTTATTTTATTATTGTTCTTGATTTTTCGTTCATTATTAGGTTCATGATAAGCAGGCACAGGGTTTTTTATTTATATCGATGCATCATGGGTAATTTAAGGTCATAAGTCTCAATGTAAACGGACTGGGGAGTGCCGTCAAGAGAAGTAAGGTAATAGCAAAGATGAAACGAGAGAGAAGTTGGCATATTATTCTGACAGGAAACTCACTTAACCACACCTGAACACGAGAAAAGCACTTATCCACACCTGAACACGAGAAACTCACTTATCCACACCTGAACACGAGAAACTCACTTATCCACACCTGAACACGAGAAACTCACTTATCCACACCTGAACACGAGAAACTCACTTATCCACACCTGAACACGAGAAACTCACTTATCCACACCTGAACACGAGAAACTCCCTTATCCACACCTGAACACGAGAAACTCACTTATCCACACCTGAACACGAGAAACTCACTTATCCACACCTGAACACGAGAAACTCACTTATCCACACCTGAACACGAGAAACTCACTTATCCACACCTGAACACGAGAAACTCCCTTATCCACACCTGAACACGAGAAACTCCCTTATCCACACCTGAACACGAGAAACTCCCTTATCCACACCTGAACACGAGAAACTCACTTATCCACACCTGAACACGAGAAACTCCCTTATCCACACCTGAACACGAGAAACTCACTTATCCACACCTGAACACGAGAAACTCCCTTATCCACACCTGAACACGAGAAACTCCCTTATCCACACCTGAACACGAGAAACTCCCTTATCCACACCTGAACACGAGAAACTCCCTTATCCACACCTGAACACGAGAAACTCCCTTATCCACACCTGAACACGAGAAACTCCCTTATCCACACCTGAACACGAGAAACTCCCTTATCCACACCTGAACACGAGAAACTCCCTTATCCACACCTGAACACGAGAAACTCACTTATCCACACCTGAACACGAGAAACTCCCTTATCCACACCCGAACACGAGAAACTCCCTTATCCACACCTGAACACGAGAAACTCAAGAAAATGGGATATAGGAACACTTTTTTTTCTTCTTACAAAATGGATAGAAGGGGAGTTGCAATCTTGATCCCAAATTCAGTTAATTTTGAGTTTATGTCAGAAATAAAAGACAAGGAGGGTAGATTTATACTTGTTAAATGTAAACGGGATAACAAGGAAGTTACATTATTCAATGTATACGCACCCCCAGGGAGTGACATGGTCTTCTACAGGAAGGTGTTTGATTTAATAGCCACAGAAACCTCTGGCACTCTTATCTGTGGAGGGGACTTGAACACAATTCTGAACTCAAAATTGGACAGCACAAACCAAAATAGGAAAATGAGTCTAGTTGCTAAAAAGATCAATAGGATACTGCAGGATCTAGGACTGCTAGATGTATGGCGTGACACCCACAGGACAGATAAGGAATATACTTATTACTCAGCCCGCCACACTGAATACTCCAGGTTAGACTACTTATTACTCAGCCTGCCACACTGGATACTCCAGGTTAGACTACTTATTACTCAGCCTGCCACACTGAATACTCCAGGTTAGACTACTTTTTACTCAGCCCGCCACACTGAATACTCCAGGTTAGACTACTTTTTACTCAGCCCGCCACACTGGATACTCCAGGTTAGACTACTTTTTACTCAGCCTGCCACACTGGATACTCCAGGTTAGACTACTTTTTACTCAGACCGCCACACTGGATACTCCAGGTTAGACTACTTTTTACTCAGCCTGCCACACTGAATACTCCAGGTTAGACTACTTTTTACTCAGCCTGCCACACTGGATACTCCAGGTTAGACTACTTTTTACTCAGACCGCCACACTGGATACTCCAGGTTAGACTACTTTTTACTCAGCCTGCCACACTGAATACTCCAGGTTAGACTACTTTGTCATGTACAGTGCAGATAGACACAGGCTTAAGGATTGTAGGATCGGGCAGAGCGACACAGGCTTAAGGATTGTAGGATCGGGCAGAGCGACACAGGCTTAAGGATTGTAGGATCAGGCAGAGCGACACAGGCTTAAGGATTGTAGGATCGGGCAGAGTGACACAGGCTTAAGGATTGTAGGATCGGGCAGAGTGACACAGGCTTACGGATTGTAGGATCGGGCAGAGCGACACAGGCTTAAGGATTGTAGGATTGGGCAGAGCGACACAGGCTTAAGGATTGTAGGATCGGGCAGAGCGACACAGGCTTAAGGATTGTAGGATCGGGCAGAGCGACACAGGCTTAAGGATTGTAGGATCGGACAGAGCGACACAGGCTTAAGGATTGTAGGATCGTGCAGAGCGACACAGGCTTAAGGATTGTAGGATCGGGCAGAGCGACACAGGCTTAAGGATTGTAGGATCGTGCAGAGCGACACAGGTTCAAGGATTGTAGGATCGGACAGAGCGACACAGGCTTAAGGATTGTAGGATCGTGCAGAGCGACACAGGCTTAAGGATTGTAGGATCGGGCAGAGCGACACAGGTTCAAGGATTGTAGGATCGGGCAGAGCGACACAGGCTTAAGGATTGTAGGATCGTGCAGAGCGACACAGGCTTAAGGATTGTAGGATCGGGCAGAGCGACACAGGCTTAAGGATTGTAGGATCGTGCAGAGCGACACAGGCTTAAGGATTGTAGGATCGGGCAGAGCGACACAGGCTTAAGGATTGTAGGATCGTGCAGAGCGACACAGGCTTAAGGATTGTAGGATCGGGCAGAGCGACACAGGCTTAAGGATTGTAGGATCGTGCAGAGCGACACAGGTTCAAGGATTGTAGGATCGGACAGAGCGACACAGGCTTAAGGATTGTAGGATCGTGCAGAGCGACACAGGCTTAAGGATTGTAGGATCGGGCAGAGCGACACAGGTTCAAGGATTGTAGGATCGGGCAGAGCGACACAGGCTTAAGGATTGTAGGATCGTGCAGAGCGACACAGGCTTAAGGATTGTAGGATCGGGCAGAGCGACACAGGCTTAAGGATTGTAGGATCGTGCAGAGCGACACAGGCTTAAGGATTGTAGGATCGGGCAGAGCGACACAGGCTTAAGGATTGTAGGATCGTGCAGAGCGACACAGGCTTAAGGATTGTAGGATCGTGCAGAGCGACACAGGCTTAAGGATTGTAGGATCGGGCAGAGCGACACAGGCTTATAGATTGTAGGATCGGGCAGAGCGACTTATCAGATCATAATGGAGTTTACCTAACTCTACACCTTGATAGCAAACCAATAAATACTATATAGAGACTTAATACAAGCATGATGAATGATCCAGCATTCAAGGTATCAATAAAGACAGAATTGAACATCTATCTGGAGAATAATGATAATGGGGAAGTATCTCCTGCTACATTATGGGATGCAGCTAAGGTGTTTATTAGAGGGAAGATCATAGCCACATCATCTCTGAAGAAAAAGATTAAAGCACAGAAACTGCTGAATTTACAGGAAACCCTAAGAAACTTAGAACGATCTCATAGTCAATACAAAGACCCTCTTATATTACGAGAGATTCAAAAGGTAAAACTGGAAATTGACCAGATTTATAGAGAAGAAGTAGAGAAAAAGCTTAGGTTCCTGAAACAACGATATTATGAAGCTCAAAGGCAACCAAATTACTAGCATGGAGACTCAGGAAACAACAAGCACAGAATACCATTTTCAAAATAAAAGACCCCAAAACATAAAAGATCACATGAAAATTAGATGAAATACAGAATGCATTTGAATCATATTACACAAATCTGTACAAATAACCAGAGAAGGCAGATGCACAGACAATAGAGCACTTTTTGAACTCTGTCCCCTCAATTGGGACAGAGCAAAATGATAGACTAACTTTAGAAATATCCACCGAAGAAATTAATAAAGCAATATCTCAACAAAAAGTCAACAAGTCTCCAGGCACTGATGGCTTCCCTTCAGAATGGTTCAAGACCTTCAGAGAACAATTAGCGCCTCTACTTAAGGCCTGTTTTAACTGGACTCTGAGGGAGGGGGGTCTCCCACCGTCATGGAGCGAGGCCATCATATCAGTAATCCCAAAAGAGGGTAAAGATAAGAAAGATAAGAAAGAATGCATAAACTATATGCTTCAATATTAGCCAAAAGAATGGAGAACATAATCCCAGAATTGATTGACAAAGATCAAACTGGTTTCATACAAAATAGGCAGACACAGGACAATATAAGGAGAACACTACCTAACAAGTGTAATATTAATCAGCCTAGATGCAGAAAAAGCATTTGATTCAGTGGGATGGGATTACCTATTCCAAGTTATGGAAAGATTTGGTTTCAACAAAGAAGTGATACAGTGCATCAAAACACTGTATTCATGTCCGACCGCTAGAATAAAGATTAATGGACATTTGACACGAACGATAAAATTAGAGCGAGGAGCAAGACAAGGCTGTAGTCTTTCACCCACGCTCTTCTCCTTGTACCTCGAACCATTAGCACAGGCAATAAGACAGGACCCAACCTTAGAGGGAATAACAATAAGAGGCATTGAACATAAGATATGCATGTATGCTGATGACAGTCTGTTATTCCTTAAAGACCCAGGCTCAAGTGTACCTAGATTGATGGATGTTTTACAAACATTTGGAACATATTCAGGGTATGTGCTTAACGTACACAAGACCCAAGCCCTAGTATATAATTACACCACAGGATACAAATACACCACAGGAAGTGCTGAAGAGTAGGCATAACTTCACCTGGACCTCTTCATTCATTAAATATCTGGGAGTAAATTTACCAAAAGATACACCCAAACTTTATTGCATGAATTACGATCACATTAACAAGAAAATATATGATGACCTAGAGAGGTGGAATTCACTTCCCTTAGATCTTAGTAGTAGAATTGAAACAATCAAAACGAACATCCTGCCGAGGTTACTGTATTTGTTCCAATCACTGCCCATAGAAATCCTGCCTAAACAGTTTAGGGAATGGGATAAACGGATATCAAGGTTAATCTGGAACAGTAAGAGACCAAGAACTAGATATACAACATTACAGTTACCAAAAAACTGTGGGGGTATGGCCTTACCAAACCTAAAAGATTATTATGTGTCAGCCCAATTGAGACCCCTGGTGTGTTGGTGCAATTCAGAATATGAATCCAAATGGAAAGACATCGAGACTACTTTGACAGAGATACCCATACAGTCAGTTTTGGGAAATAAGGACATGGTAAAAGAAATATACAAAAGACAAAATCAGTGGATTAATTTCTCTCTGAAGACATGGTTTAGGGTACTTAAGCAAAATGATTTAGACAGAGAGATCAAATTGCTGAGTTGGCCCGCATACGACCTCAGCTTCATCCCTGCAACTCAGGACAGCAGGTTTAAACAATGTATGCAGAAAGACATCACATCATTCAGTACAATTATAAGGAATGGGAACCTAGATAACTTCCAGGACCTAAGTAAAAAAACATGGCTTGGATAAACAAACTAACGCATACAACTTGGGGAGTAACAAAACTATTTCAAATCTCTACTTGGGTATTCACACCTCAAAGAAACACTATACAAACTATATTAAAAAGAAATGGGAGGAGGAACTTAACATTGAAATAACTGATAAAACATGGTTGAACATATTAGAGACTCAACAAAGCTCCACCAACTCGAGGTCGTGGAGAGAATTCTGTTGGAAGAATGTTATAGGTTTCTTCATAACACCTAAACTGAAATCAAAACAGACGGGCTCACTACACCCTTGTTGGAGAGAATGCGGTCTATTGAGGGCGGATCACTCTCATATCTTCTGGACTTGCCCCGCAATCTAAACTTACTGGGGAGAAATAAGATCTAACATTGGAAAAATAATGGGATTTGACATAGAACAAACATTCGTTTCTTTGTACTTGGGTGAAACACCTGATGACTGACACAACAGAGAAAAGTACCTGTTGAAGGTCCTACTGGCAGCCAGTAAAAAGGCTATCACTAGGAAATGGCTACAAAAAGACCCTCCCACAGTGACACATTGGATAGACATTGTAGAAGAAATACACCACACGGAGCGTATGACCTTTAAGAACTCAACAGGAGAGAGGTGAAGAATACTGGGGAAAATGGGTTTGGTACTTGGAAAAGGTCTAATTCAAAGATGTCAATGTAACTAATATGATGATGAAGGTATGAAGAGCACTGTAACTGACAGATCTTTTTTTCTTGTTCTTTTATTTGACTTTATTTGTACTTTCTTTGTGTTCCTACAATAAAAACGAATACATTTAAAAAAAAAAAAAATGTATAACTGTCTTAATTTTGGGAGAGTAGCTGCTGCCTTGACAGGAACTAATGGGGATCCATAATAAACCCCAGGAAGAGTAGCTGCTGCCTTGGCAGGAACTAATGGGGATCCATAATAAACCCCAGGAAGAGTAGCTGCTGCCTTGGCAGGAACTAATGGGGATCCATAATAAACCCCAGGAAGAGTAGCTGCTGCCTTGGCAGGAACTAATGGGGATCCATAATTAACCCCAGGAAGAGTAGCTGCTGCCTTGGCAGGAACTAATGGGGATCCATAATTAACCCCAGGAAGAGTAGCTGCTGCCTTGGCAGGAACTAATGGGGATCCATAATTAACCCCAGGAAGAGTAGCTGCTGCCTTGGCAGGAACTAATGGGGATCCATAATAAACCCCAGGAAGAGTAGCTGCTGCCTTGGCAGGAACTAATGGGGATCCATATTAAACCCCAGGAAGAGTAGCTGCTGCCTTGGCAGGAACTAATGGGGATCCATAATAAACCCCAGGAAGAGTAGCTGCTGCCTTGGCAGGAACTAATGGGGATCCATAATAAACCCCAGGAAGAGTAGCTGCTGCCTTGGCAGGAACTAATGGGGATCCATAATAAACCCCAGGAAGAGTAGCTGCTGCCTTGGCAGGAACTAATGGGGATCCATAATAAATCCCAGGAAGAGTAGCTGCTGCCTTGGCAGGAACTAATGGGGATCCATAATAAACCCCAGGAAGAGTAGCTGCTGCCTTGGCAGGAACTAATGGGGATCCATAATAAACCCCAGGAAGAGTAGCTGCTGCCTTGGCAGGAACTAATGGGGATCCATAATAAACCCCAGGAAGAGTAGCTGCTGCCTTGGCAGGAACTAATGGGGATCCATAATAAACCCCAGGAAGAGTAGCTGCTGCCTTGGCAGGAACTAATGGGGATCCATAATAAACCCCAGGAAGAGTAGCTGCTGCCTTGGCAGGAACTAATGGGGATCCATAATAAATATAAATAGCATGTCGTTCTGCGCTAGAGAGTGAGTGTGTCTGTGTTTGCGTGTGCATACTTGCATACTTGCATACAGCCTGCATACTTCCTCGTATGCGCCTGCTTGCATGACTGTGTGTGGTCCTGTTCTTATTCTCACTCTGTATGACTCTGTTCTTATTCTCACTCTGTGTGGTCCTGTTCTTATTCCCACTGTGTGGTCCTGTTCTTATTCTCACTGTGTGTGACTCTGTTCTTATTCCCACTGTGTGGTCCTGTTCTTATTCTCACTCTGTGTGGTCCTGTTCTTATTCCCACTGTGTGGTCCTGTTCTTATTCCCACTCTGTGTGGTCCTGTTCTTATTCTCACTCTGTGTGACTCTGTTCTTATTCTCACTCTGTGTGACTCTGTTCTTATTCTCACTCTGTGTGACTCTGTTCTTATTCTCACTCTGTGTGGTCCTGTTCTTATTCCCACTGTGTGGTCCTGTTCTTATTCTCACTCTGTGTGACTCTGTTCTTATTCTCACTCTGTGTGGTCCTGTTCTTATTCTCACTCTGTGTGACTCTGTTCTTATTCTCACTCTGTGTGGTCCTGTTCTTATTCCCACTGTGTGGTCCTGTTCTTATTCTCACTCTGTGTGGTCCTGTTCTTATTCCCACTGTGTGGTCCTGTTCTTATTCCCACTGTGTGGTCCTGTTCTTATTCTCACTGTGTGTGACTCTGTTCTTATTCCCACTGTGTGGTCCTGTTCTTATTCTCACTCTGTGTGGTCCTGTTCTTATTCCCACTGTGTGGTCCTGTTCTTATTCTCACTGTGTGTGACTCTGTTCTTATTCCCACTGTATGGTCCCGTTCTTATTCTCACTCTGTATGGTCCCGTTCTTATTCTCACTCTGTATGGTCCCGTTCTTATTCCCACTGTGTGGTCCTGTTCTTATTCTCACTGTATGTGACTCTGTTCTTATTCCCACTGTGTGGTCCTGTTCTTATTCTCACTCTGTGTGGTCCTGTTCTTATTCTCACTGTGTGTGGTCCTGTTCTTATTCTCACTCTGTGTGGTCCTGTTCTTATTCTCACTGTGTGTGGTCCTGTTCTTATTCTCACTCTGTGTGACTCTGTTCTTATTCCCACTGTATGTGACTCTGTTCTTATTCTCACTCTGTGTGACTCTGTTCTTATTCTCACTCTGTGTGGTCCTGTTCTTATTCCCACTGTGTGGTCCTGTTCTTATTCTCACTGTGTGTGACTCTGTTCTTATTCCCACTGTGTGGTCCTGTTCTTATTCTCACTCTGTGTGGTCCTGTTCTTATTCTCACTGTGTGTGGTCCTGTTCTTATTCTCACTCTGTGTGGTCCTGTTCTTATTCTCACTGTGTGTGGTCCTGTTCTTATTCTCACTCTGTGTGGTCCTGTTCTTATTCTCACTGTGTGGTCCTGTTCTTATTCCCACTGTGTGGTCCTGTTCTTATTCTCACTCTGTGTGGTCCTGTTCTTATTCTCACTGTGTGTGACTCTGTTCTTATTCTCACTGTGTGGTCCTGTTCTTATTCTCACTCTGTGTGGTCCCGTTCTTATTCTCACTCTGTGTGACTCTGTTCTTATTCCCACTGTGTGGTCCTGTTCTTATTCTCACTCTGTGTGGTCCCGTTCTTATTCTCACTCTGTGTGGTCCCGTTCTTATTCTCACTCTGTGTGGTCCCGTTCTTATTCTCACTCTGTGTGGTCGTGTCTGATTGCAGGCCAAGCACTTCCGTATCTACACTCACGAGGTGTTGGAGTTGGGTCATAATGTTTCCTTCTTGCTGCTGCTGCCGGCGGCTGACGATGTGTGTACCGTTCCCGGACAGACCAACCCCTACACACCACACTCCGGCTTCCTTAACCTCCCTCTCCAAATGTTTGAGCTGGGTACGTCTACACTGACCACTGCTTTCTGTTGACCACCTCGTCTTGTTAAAAACTCTCCCTTGTCTATACTTGTGTATATTTCAAATACCTCTCTCTCTCTCTCTCTCTCTCTCTCTCTCTCTCTCTCTCTCTCTCTCTCTCTCTCTCTCTCTCTCTCTCTCTCTCTCTCTCTCTCTCTCTCTCTCTCTCTCTCTCTTTAATATGCCTTTGTTCCTCTCTATATGTCTCTCTCTCTCTCTCTCTCTCTCTCTCTCTCTCGCTCTCTCTCTCTCTCTCTCTGTGTCTCTGTCTTTCTGTCTCTCTCTCTCTCTCTCTCTCTCTCTCTCTCTCTCTCTCTCTCTGTCTCTCTCTCTCTCTCTCTCTCTCTCTCTCTCTCTGTCTCTCTCTCTCTCTCTCTCTCTCTCTCTCTCTCTGTTAGCCTTTGTTCCTCTCTATATGTCTCTCTCTCTCTCTCTCTCTTTTGTTAGCCTTTGTTCCTCTCTATATGTCTCTCTCTCCCTCTCTCTCTCTCTGTCTCTCTCTCTCTCTGTGTCTCTGTGTCTTTCTGTCTCTCTCTCTCTATCTCTCTCTCTCTCTCTGTTCCTCTCTCTCTGTTAGTTAAGTTTTTGTAGATTCCACAGATTCCTCTCTGTTCCTCCCTATTCCCTAGGGACACTTTAAGTCATTCTGTCTGAGGGCTCCAGAGTACCACAGTGCCATGCTGATCTGACCTCTGACCCCCCCCACCTACAGTAGTAGTACTGTCTTGTTATACACTGATAACATTCTGATAATATTTATGTATTTTATTAAACCTTTATTTATTCAGGGTCCCATTGAGACCGCTGTCTCTTACAAATGTGTTTACAAATGCAGCAAAAAATACAGAATAAGAATTTACTAACACCATCATAGCAAACGCTCCAGTCCACTTCTGCGGAGGACGAGAAGCCTATATGTCTTGTTATACAGTGTTAACATGACATTCTGTTATAAACTGAACAAAAATATAAACGCAACATGCAACAATTTCAATGCTTTTACTGAGTTACAGTTGATATAAGTAAATCAATCAATTGAAATATTAGGCCCTAATCTATAGATTACACATGACTAGTCAGGGGCACAGCCATGGGTGGACCTGGGAGGGCATAGGCCCACCCACTGGGGATCCAGGCCCACCCACTGGGGTGCCAGGCCCACCCACTGGGGAGCCAGGCCCACCCACTGGGGAGCCAGGCCCACCCACTGGGGAGCCAGGCCCACCCACTGGGGAGCCAGGCCCATCCACTGGGGAGCCAGGCCCACCCACTGGGGAGCCAGGCCCACCCACTGGGGAGCCAGGCCCACCTACTGGGGAGCCAGGCCCACCCACTGGGGAGCCAGGCTCACCCACTGGGGAGCCAGGTCCAGCCACTGGTGAGCCAGGTCCAGCCACTGGGGAGCCAGGCCCAGCCACTGGGGAGCCAGGCCCAGCCAATCAGAATGAGTTTTTCCCCATTAAAGCGTTTTATTACAGACAGAAATACTCCTCAGGTTCATCAGCTGTCCGGGTTGCTGGTCTCAGACATTCCTGCAGGTGAAGAAGAAGGATGTGGAGGGCCTGGGCTGCCGTGGTTACACATGGTCTGCGGTTGTGAGGCCGGGTTTGACGTACTGCCAAATTCTCCAAAATTACATTGGAGGAGACTTATGGTAGAGAAATGAATATCCAATTCTCTGGCAACAGCTCTGGTGGACATTCCTGCAGTCAGCATGTCAATTGCACACTCCCTCACATCTGTGGCATTGTGTGACAAAACTGCACCATTTAGAGTGGCCCTTGACTGTCCCTGTGTAATGATCATGCTGTTTAATCAGCTTCTTGATATGCCTCACCTGTCAGGTGGATGGATTATCTTGGCAAAGGAGAAAGGCTCACTAACAGGGATGTAAACAAATCAGTGTACAAACATTTCACAGAAATTAGCTTTTTGTACATATGCAACATTTCTGGGATCTAGGCAGTGTTCCCCGGGCGCCGAAGACGTGGATGTTGATTATGGCACCTCCCTGCACCGCTCTGATTCAGAGGGGTTGGGTTAAATGCAGAAGACACATTTCAGTTGATTGCATTCAGTTGTAAAACTGACTAGGTATCCCCCTTTCTGTTGTACAACTGACTAGGTATCCCCCTTTCTGTTGTACAACTGACTAGGTATCCCCCTTTCTGTTGTACAACTGACTAGGTATCCCCCCTTGCTGTTGTACAACTGACTAGGTATCCCCCTTTCCCTTTCTGTTGTATAACTGACTAGGTATCCCCCTTTCTGTTGTACAACTGACTAGGTACCCCCTTTCCCTTTCTGTTGTACAACTGACTAGGTATCCCCCTTTCTGTTGTTCAACTGACTAGGTATCCCCCTTTCTGTTGTACAACTGACTAGGTACCCCCCTTTCCCTTTCTGTTGTACAACTGACTAGGTATTTTCCTTTGATTTCAGCTCAGTTTATAGTTTATAGTATTAGTTTTAGTTCCGTGTATATTCCCATGTCTTTATTTCTCTCTCCAGCCCATTTCAGTGCGTACAAGGAGAAGTGCATGAGTCTGTACTGTCGCATGTCGTCTGTCTTGGACCTGGATGCACTTATTACCCAGCAGGCCCTGCGAGAGGCCATCACGGACACAGAGGTCGCCACGGCCAAACAGAGACACCAACATATACTAGACTATACACAGGTAGGGAGATGTGTGTTAATATGTATTACAGGTATAGTTTATCTCAACCTGGTCTCAGAGCATTTCATATTATTCTGTACTCCATTTAATATGATATGTTTCATTTGTGGTTGTCCGTCATCCATTTCGTATTATATGTTATGAATTTTCAAAACGTACAATATGTTACGAATATCGCAAAATGTATTTATTTTATTTATTTATTTATTTTTATCTAACCTCTATTTAACTAGGCAGGTCAGTTAAAGAACAAATTCTTATTTACAATGACGGCCTAGGAACAATGGGTTAACTTGCCTTGTTCAGTGGCAGAGCGACAGATTTTTACCTTGTCAGCTAGCTTGCTAACGTTAGCTAGGCTAGGAGTTAGGGTTACGTTTAGGAGGTTAAAGGGTTAAGGTTAGGTGAACGGTTAGCTGAAAGGGTTAAGGTTAGGTGAATGGTTAGCTGAAAGGGTTAAGGTTAGGTGAATGGTTAGCTGAAAGGGTTAAGGTTAGGTGAATAGTTAGCTGAAAGGGTTAAGGTTAGGTGAATGGTTAGCTGAAAGGGTTAAGGTTAGGTGAACGGTTAGCTGAAAGGGTTAATGTTAGGTGAATGGTTAGCTGAAAGGGTTAAGGTTAGGTGAATGGTTAGCTGAAAGGGTTAATGTTAGGTGAATGGTTAGCTGAAAGGGTTAAGGTTAGGTGAATGGTTAGCTGAAAGGTTTAAGGTTAAGGTTAGGTGAATGGTTAGCTGAAAGAGTTAAGGTTAGGTGAATGGTTAGCTGAAAGGTTTAAGGTTAAGGTTAGGTGAATGGTTAGCTGAAAGGGTTAAGGTTAGGTGAATGGTTAGCTGAAAGGTTTAAGGTTAAGGTTAGGTGAATGGTTAGCTGAAAGGGTTAAGGTTAGGTGAATGGTTAGCTGAAAGGGTTAAGGTTAGGTGAATGGTTAGCTGAAAGGGTTAAGGTTAGGTGAATGGTTAGCTGAAAGGGTTAAGGTTAGGTGAATGGTTAGCTGAAAGGGTTAAGGTTAGGTGAATGGTTAGCTGAAAGGGTTAAGGTTAGGTGAATGGTTAGCTGAAAGGGTTACGGTTAGGTGAATGGCTAGCTGAAAGGGTTAAGGTTAGGTGAATGGTTAGCTGAAAGGGTTAAGGTTAGGTGAATGGTTAGCTGAAAGGGTTAAGGTTAGGAGAATGGTTAGCTGAAAGGGTTAAGGTTAGGAGAATGGTTAGCTGAAAGGGTTAAGGTTAGGTGAATGGTTAGCTGAAAGGGTTAAGGTTAGGTGAATGGTTAGCTGAAAGGGTTAAGGTTAGGTGAATGGTTAGCTGAAAGGGTTAAGGTTAGGTGAATGGTTAGCTGAAAGGGTTAAGGTTAGGTGAATGGTTAGCTGAAAGGGTTAAGGTTAGGTGAATGGTTAGCTGAAAGGGTTAAGGTTAGGTGAATGGTTAGCTGAAAGGGTTAAGGTTAGGTGAATGGTTAGCTGAAAGGGTTAAGGTTAGGTGAATGGTTAGCTGAAAGGGTTAAGGTTAGGTGAATGGTTAGCTGAAAGGGTTAAGGTTAGGTGAATGGTTAGCTGAAAGGGTTAAGGTTAGGTGAATGGTTAGCTGAAAGGGTTAAGGTTAGGTGAATGGTTAGCTGAAAGGGTTAAGGTTAGGTAAAGGGTCAGCTGAAAGGGTTAAGGTTAGGTGAATGGTTAGCTGAAAGGGTTAAGGTTAGGTGAAGGGTCAGCTGAAAGGGTTAAGGTTAGGTGAATGGTTAGCTGAAAGGGTTAAGGTTAGGTGAATGGTTAGCTGAAAGGGTTAAGGTTAGGTGAATGGTTAGCTGAAAGGGTTAAGGTTAGGTAAATGGTTAGCTGAAAGGGTTAAGGTTAGGTGAATGGTTAGCTGAAAGGGTTAAGGTTAGGTGAATGGTTAGCTGAAAGGGTTAAGGTTAGGTGAATGGTTAGCTGAAAGGGTTAAGGTTAGGTGAATGGTTAGCTGAAAGGGTTAAGGTTAGGTAAAGGGTCAGCTAACAAGCTAAGTAGTTACAAAGTAACTAAAAAGTAGTACGTTGTTTTTTCTGTACATGCCACGGTCAGTGTGAACCGAAGTGACTTGACAACAAAATGTAGCTACAAACTAAACAGAGTTAAATGGTTCCATTCTGCCATGAAGCGCCCACGTTCTCAAAAGGGGAGTTAAAAGTTTATCAACTGTCAAAGCAGAATTACTTTCCCATTGTTTCCTCAACTGCAGTGTATGATTAAACCAATGTATAACTCTGATTCTCTACTTTATCCAATGTAAAAATCACCATTTCAAATTTTGCTTCCTAAGACTGAATCGAGGCGGTCGTTCACAAATTGGTCATGATGAGATTCGAACTTGCCACCTTTTTGGGTTTCTAGACTTTCACGTTATACACCAACCCGTCCAACGCCACCATTTTTCAGTGTGACGGATTTCCATTTCCTGGGGCGGCAGGGTAGCCTAGTGGTTAGAGCGTTGGACTAGCAACCGAAAGGTTGCAGGTTCAAGTCCCTGAGCTGACAAGGTACAAAACTGTCATTCTGCCCCTGAACAGGCAGTTAACCCACTGTTCCTAGACCAGTTAACCCACTGTTCCTAGACCAGTTAACCCACTGTTCCTAGACCAGTTAACCCACTGTTCCTAGACCAGTTAACCCACTGTTCCTAGACCAGTTAACCCACTGTTCCTAGACCAGTTAACCCACTGTTCCTAGGTTGTCATTGAAAATAAGAATTAGTTCTTAACTGACCTGCCTAGTTAAATAAAGGTAAAAAAAATGTTTTACTATGTTTTGTCTATGAGACCACTTGTCTAAGGGAGGCTTGTAGTATATGTAAACTTGGTGAGGGCACACTGGAATACAGACAGTTGTATGTAACTATATATCTCTGACTTTTTTAAGGCATTTGCTTCATAAAGCCACTTTACTGTTGCTTTCATGTCTGCCACTTTATGAGACACTATTAAATCATTATGCTGTGAAATATATATATATTTTTACTATTTCTAATACAAAACGCATGAGTCATATTTGTCACATTCATCAAAAGAAAATTGTTACAAAGCATATTTTTCATATCGTTTATGTCCATTTTTCAGTAAATATATTTATCTCGCTCCAAAACAACTGTGCTAATGATCCAATTGGAGTCATTTTATTGATGTAATAAAGTCTAACTAGCTAAGAGTACTAGCTGTTAAATTGCTTGTTTGTCTAATGTTAAGGAACTCCATAACTGCCCAGCGTTCTCTCTGGTGTCAGAAAGTTGAAAGCATGAAAGTAAACCCATCTGGTGTTTACTCTGTGAAGGACCAATCCAGCTTTTGGTAGTAGTGACCAACCACAAAACCACAAGTGTGTTTCTGTGATCTGAGAGTGAGTGTGTTTGTGTGTGTGTGTGTGTGTGTGTGTGTGTGTGTGTGTGTGTGTGTGTGTGTGTGTGTGTGTGTGTGTGTGTGTGCGCACAGGTGCGCGCGTGTGCGTTTGTGTTATTAAAGTGGAGCGAGAGAGAGTGATGGGAAAAATACCAATCATGACTGACTGAGAGGGAGGGTGTGTGGGCGGGGACATACAGAGTCACTCTCAGACATCCCCGCCCACACACCCTCCCTCTCAAATGTCTGTCTCTCAGTCTTTGTTTGTGCATGTATCTGTGGTGTGTGTGTGTGTGTGTGTGTGTGTGTGTGTGTGTGTGTGTGTGTGTGTGTGTGTGTGTGTGTGTGTGTGTGTGTGTGTGTGTGTGTGTGTGGCTGAACTGGGTTAGTGCAGAAAAGGTGACGTTACTCCATCTCATTGTACAGTTTGTTTAGACCGTTTGACGATAGGGTATAATATTCCCTTACTGTGGTATTGTGTTGAAGACCGGGACTCTAAACATGTTAGTATTGTGTTGAAGACCGGGACTCTAAACATGTTAGTATTGTGTTGAAGACCGGGACTCTAAACATGTTAGTATTGTGTTGAAGACCGGGACTCTAAACATGTTAGTATTGTGTTGAAGACCGGGACTCTAAACATGTTAGTATTGTGTTGAAGACCGGGACTCTAAACATGTTAGTATTGTGTTGAAGACCGGGACTCTAAACATGTTAGTATTGTGTTGAAGACCGGGACTCTAAACATGTTAGTATTGTGTTGAAGACCGGGACTCTAAACATGTTAGTATTGTGTTGAAGACCGGGACTCTAAACATGTTAGTATTGTGTTGAAGACCGGGTCTCTAAACATGTTAGTATTGTGTTGAAGACCGGGACTCTAAACATGTTAGTATTGTGTTGAAGACCGGGTCTCTAAACATGTTAGTATTGTGTTGAAGACCGGGACTCTAAACATGTTAGTATTGTGTTGAAGACCAGGACTCTAAACATGTTAGTATTGTGTTGAAGACCGGGACTCTAAACATGTTAGTATTGTGTTGAAGACCGGGACTCTAAACATGTTAGTATTGTGTTGAAGACCGGGACTCTAAACATGTTAGTATTGTGTTGAAGACCGGGACTCTAAACATGTTAGTATTGTGTTGAAGACCGGGTCTCTAAACATGTTAGTATTGTGTTGAAGACCGGGTCTCTAAACATGTTAGTATTGTGTTGAAGACCGGGACTCTAAACATGTTAGTATTGTGTTGAAGACCGGGACTCTAAACATGTTAGTATTGTGTTGAAGACCGGGACTCTAAACATGTTAGTATTGTGTTGAAGACCGGGACTCTAAACATGTTAGTATTGTGTTGAAGACCGGGACTCTAAACATGTTAGTATTGTGTTGAAGACCGGGTCTCTAAACATGTTAGTATTGTGTTGAAGACCGGGTCTCTAAACATGTTAGTATTGTGTTGAAGACCGGGACTCTAAACATGTTAGTATTGTGTTGAAGACCGGGACTCTAAACATGTTAGTATTGTGTTGAAGACCGGGACTCTAAACATGTTAGTATTGTGTTGAAGACCGGGACTCTAAACATGTTAGTATTGTGTTGAAGACCGGGACTCTAAACATGTTAGTATTGTGTTGAAGACCGGGACTCTAAACATGTTAGTATTGTGTTGAAGACCGGGTCTCTAAACATGTTAGTATTGTGTTGAAGACCGGGACTCTAAACATGTTAGTATTGTGTTGAAGACCGGGACTCTAAACATGTTAGTATTGTGTTGAATACCGGGACTCTAAACATGTTAGTATTGTGTTGAAGACCGGGACTCTAAACATGTTAGTATTGTGTTGAAGACCGGGACTCTAAACATGTTAGTATTGTGTTGAAGACCGGGACTCTAAACATGTTAGTATTGTGTTGAAGACCGGGACTCTAAACATGTTAGTATTGTGTTGAAGACCGGGACTCTAAACATGTTAGTATTGTGTTGAAGACCGGGACTCTAAACATGTTAGTATTGTGTTGAAGACCGGGACTCTAAACATGTTAGTATTGTGTTGAAGACCGGGACTCTAAACATGTTAGTATTGTGTTGAAGACCGGGACTCTAAACATGTTAGTATTGTGTTGAAGACCGGGACTCTAAACATGTTAGTATTGTGTTGAAGACCGGGACTCTAAACATGTTAGTATTGTGTTGAAGACCGGGTCTCTAAACATGTTAGTATTGTGTTGAAGACCGGGACTCTAAACATGTTAGTATTGTGTTGAAGACCGGGACTCTAAACATGTTAGTATTGTGTTGAAGACTGGGACTCTAAACATGTTAGTATTGTGTTGAAGACCGGGACTCTAAACATGTTAGTATTGTGTTGAAGACCGGGACTCTAAACATGTTAGTATTGTGTTGAATACCGGGACTCTAAACATGTTAGTATTGTGTTGAAGACCGGGTCTCTAAACATATTAGTATTGTGTTGAAGACCGGGACTCTAAACATGTTAGTATTGTGTTGAAGACCGGGACTCTAAACATGTTAGTATTGTGTTGAAGACCGGGTCTCTAAACATATTAGTATTGTGTTGATGTGCATCTTGTTCAATCACTGGATTTGCCATCACCCCCAACTTTACTGACTAAATCAGCCCTGGTCAAAAGTAGTGCTCTTTATAGGGAATAGTGTGTCATTTGGGACGTATTCCTCATCCTCACCTTATAGCCAATATGGTGCACTATATCTCCTCTAATTTCCTCAATCCGCACAAATCATTGGCAATCAACCATTTAATTAAGCGGAACGAAGGGAAATTCCTTGACAGGAGGAAAATGGAAGTTCAGTAAAAATCATTTGAATGATTAAACCCCATGACATTTACCTTGTGATGTGAAAATGATTAAAGCAATTTCACATTAAAAGTAATTGGCAAATGACAGATGCATCTAGGAATATCCTCTTATTATTCCCAGTTCTCCAGTCTCTCTCTCTCTCTCTCTGGATTCTCTCTGGAAGATGCCAGAGCTAAGTATGATGTTAAAGAGTTTAAGTACAGCCAATTGGAATTTGTTGTCTGTATATTTGATCATGTCATTAAGGATAACATCAACACCACCAACGCCTTTTTGGGTTGGAGGGTTTGTATGTTGTCCTGCAGTTCATTCAATGTAATTGGAGAATCCAGTGGGTTCTGGTCATCTTTAATAGTTCATTCTTAGATTTGTATTTGATCATGTATGTTTTTGTTATTTGTTATTTGTTATAGGTCCAATCAGATTGGAGAAGTGGTTTATCCATACATCTCTGTTTCGGATAGATAACTCTTCACGTTGTTGTTTGTTTGGTGTTTTCTATGTCTATGGATTCTTCAATTATATTGAGCTGATTTCTGACGTGCTGTTCCTTCTTTTTCCGTAGTGTATTTCTGTATTGTTTTAGTGATTCACCATAGTGAAGGCGTAGGCTCAGGTTGTTGGGGTCTCTATGTTTTTAGTTGGACAGGTTTCTCAATTTCTTTCTTAGGTTTTTGTCCAGTTCTGGCATTTAGGTCACCACAGACTAGTACATGTCCCTGGGCCTGGAAATGCTTGATTTCCCCCTCCAGGATGGAGAAACTGTCTTCATTAAAATATGGGGATTGTAGTGGGGGTATATAGGTAGCACACAGGAGGACATTTTTCTCTGTTAATTAAGATAGTTTCCTTTTGAATTTCTAGCAAATGTAAAATGTTCCTGTTTTGATTAGTTTAATAGAGAGAGTTAGGTCTGCTCGATACCAAATGAGCATACCCCCTGTGTCCCTTCCCTGTTTCACACCTGGTACTGTAGTTTGGTGGATGAGACCACCAGCTCTCTGTAACCTAGAGGGCAACCAGTGGGTCCGTCTCCTTTATACCATGTTTCTTGTAGGATGATAATGTCTGTATTTCCAATTTCTCAGTCCAGGTTCCTGCTCTTTAGGCCAAAGGCAGATGACCTCAGGCCTTGAATATTCCAGGATAAGATAGTGAAGGCTTTGTGTTCCATAAAGTGTCCAATGTTGTTAGTTCAGTGCCTGCTGAGCATCTGGTACATGCTATTGGCTTGGGCTAGTGTAAGACTGGGTGTTGGGCCTGTTTGTGTGTATGTGTGACTTCCATGTTGAGACCCTCTTTGCAGGAGTGGCGTGCATGGGGTGGGCAGGAGGAGCATAGGTCTGAACTCTCTCGCTGTCTCTCTTTCTTTCTCTGTCTCTCTCTCTGTCTCTCTCTCGCTGTCTCTCTTTCTCTCTCTGTCTCTCTCTGTCTCTCTCTCACTGTCTCTCTCTCACTGTCTCTCTCTCACTGTCTCTCTTTCTTTCTCTGTCTCTCTCTGTCTCTCTCTCGCTGTCTCTCTTTCTCTCTCTGTCTCTCTCTCACTGTCTCTCTCTCACTGTCTCTCTCTCACTGTCTCTCTTTCTCTCTCTGTCTCTCTCTGTCTCTCTCTGTCTCTCTCTGTCTCTCTCTGTCTCTCTCTGTCTCTCTCTCACTGTCTCTCTCTCACTGTCTCTCTCTCACTGTCTCTCTTTCTCTCTCTTTCTCTCTCTGTCTCTCTCTGTCTCTCTCTCACTGTCTCTCTCTCACTGTCTCTCTCTCGCTGTCTCTCTTTCTCTCTCTGTCTCTCTCTGTCTCTCTCTCACTGTCTCTCTCTCACTGTCTCTCTCTCACTGTCTCTCTTTCTCTCTCTGTCTCTCTCTGTCTCTCTCTCACTGTCTCTCTTTCTTTCTCTGTCTCTCTCTGTCTCTCTCTCGCTGTCTCTCTTTCTCTCTCTGTCTCTCTCTGTCTCTCTCTCACTGTCTCTCTCTCACTGTCTCTCTCTGGCTGTCTCTCTTTCTTTCTCTGTCTCTCTCTGTCTCTCTCTCGCTGTCTCTCTTTCTCTCTCTGTCTCTCTCTGGCTGTCTCTCTTTCTTTCTCTTTCTCTCTCTCTCTCTCTCTCATCTGATCCACGGCATTCCATTTCCATCTGTGTCATCCGCTAGTCTCTTTTATGTGCGTGTGTGTGTGTGTGTCAGCTCTTCATACTCTCTCAGACAGATGCCTAATTGCTGCTTCATTCTCCTCTGTGCACTCACTCACTCACTCACACACACACACACACACACACACACACACACACACACACACACACACACACACACACACACACACACACACGTCACACATAGCTATATATGCACACATATGCGAGTGCGCTCACACACAATCTCTGTCTCACACACACACACAGTATGTGCAGTGTCAACCCTGCCTCCCAGGGGAGGTTTGGAGTGACGTACAGAATGAGAGAAGGGAGTTGGTGTGCAGTGGGTCATTATTATGGGCACAGTGTGCTTTCTATACTATAGGTTTGTCTCCCAAATGACACCCTATTCCCTACATAGTGCACTACTCCTATGGGCCCTGGAGACAAGTAGTGCACTATATAGGGAATAGGGTGCCATTTAGGGGACAACCCTATAGTATAGAAAGCACACTGTGCCCATAATAATGACCCACTGCACACCAAAGGTTCTCTGCTGCTTCTCAAGGTTGCTGTGATGTGATCAGGACTATCTCTGCTGTGATGTCATCAGGACTATCTCTGCTGTGATGTCATCAGGACTATCTCTGCTGTGATGTCATCAGGACTATCTCTGCTGTGATGTCATCAGGACTATCTCTGCTGTGATGTCATCAGGACTATCTCTGCTGTGATGTAATCAGGACTATCTCTGCTGTGGTGTAATCAGGACTATCTCTGCTGTGATGTAATCAGGACTATCTCTGCTGTGATGTGATCAGGACTATCTCTGCTGTGATGTGATCAGGACTATCTCTGCTGTGATGTGATCAGGACTATGTGTGAACACTGTTGTCCCTCTGAGTGAAATAGAAACCTGCTATAAACCTTAAGCTACTGTACAACCTCTCAGCATCAGTAACCTGCTATAAACCTTAAGCTACTGTACAACCTCTCAGCATCAGTAACCTGCTATAAACCTTAAGCTACTGTACAACCTGTCAGCATCAGTAACCTGCTATAAACCTTACGCTACTGTACCATACTGTACAACCTCTCAGCATCAGTAACCTGCTATAAACCTTAAGCTACTGTACAACCTCTCAGCATCAGTAACCTGCTATAAACCTTAAGCTACTGTGCTACCTCTCAGCATCAGTAACCTGCTATAAACCTTAAGCTACTGTACAACCTGTCAGCATCAGTAACCTGCTATAAACCTTACGCTACTGTACCATACTGTACAACCTCTCAGTATCAGTAACCTGCTATAAACCTTAAGCTACTGTGCTACCTCTCAGCATCAGTAACCTGCTATAAACCTTAAGCTACTGTACAACCTCTCAGCATCAGTAACTTGCTATAAACCTTAAGCTACTGTATAACCTCTCAGCATCAGTAACTTGCTATAAACCTTAAGCTACTGTACAACCTCTCAGCATCAGTAACTTGCTATAAACCTTAAGCTACTGTACAACCTCTCAGCATCAGTAACTTGCTATAAACCTTAAGCTACTGTACAACCTCTCAGCATCAGTAACTTGCTATAAACCTTAAGCTACTGTACAACCTCTCAGCATCAGTAACTTGCTATAAACCTTAAGCTACTGTACAACCTCTCAGCATCAGTAACTTGCTATAAACCTTAAGCTACTGTACAACCTCTCAGCATCAGTAACTTGCTATGAACCTTAAGCTACTGTACAACCTCTCAGCATCAGTAACCTGCTATAAACCTTAAGCTACTGTACAACTTCTCAGCATCAGTAACCTGCTATAAACCTTAAGCTACTGTGCTACCTCTCAGCATCAGTAACTTGCTATGAACCTTAAGCTACTGTACAACCTCTCAGCATCAGTAACTTGCTATAAACCTTAAGCTACTGTACCATACTGTACAACCTCTCAGCATCAGTAACTTGCTATAAACCTTAAGCTACTGTACCATACTGTACAACCTCTCAGCATCAGTAACTTGCTATAAACCTTAAGCTACTGTACCATACTGTACAACCTCTCAGCATCAGTAACTTGCTATGAACCTTAAGCTACTGTACAACTTCTCAGCATCAGTAACCTGCTATAAACCTTAAGCTACTGTACCATACTGTACAACCTCTCAGCATCAGTAACTTGCTATAAACCTTAAGCTACTGTACCATACTGTACAACCTCTCAGCATCAGTAACTTGCTATGAACCTTAAGCTACTGTACAACTTCTCAGCATCAGTAACCTGCTATAAACCTTAAGCTACTGTACCATACTGTACAACCTCTCAGCATCAGTAACTTGCTATAAACCTTAAGCTACTGTACAACTTCTCAGCATCAGTAACCTGCTATAAACCTTAAGCTACTGTACCATACTGTACAACCTCTCAGCATCAGTAACTTGCTATAAACCTTAAGCTACTGTACAACTTCTCAGCATCAGTAACCTGCTATAAACCTTAAGCTACTGTACCATACTGTACAACCTCTCAGCATCAGTAACTTGCTATAAACCTTAAGCTACTGTACAACTTCTCAGCATCAGTAACCTGCTATAAACCTTAAGCTACTGTACAACCTCTCAGCATCAGTAACTTGCTATAAACCTTAAGCTACTGTACAACCTCTCAGCATCAGTAACTTGCTATAAACCTTAAGCTACTGTACAACCTCTCAGCATCAGTAACTTGCTATAAACCTTAAGCTACTGTACAACCTCTCAGCATCAGTAACTTGCTATGAACCTTAAGCTACTGTGCTACCTCTCAGCATCAGTAACCTGCTATAAACCTTAAGCTACTGTACAACCTGTCAGCATCAGTAACCTGCTATAAACCTTACGCTACTGTACCATACTGTACAACCTCTCAGTATCAGTAACCTGCTATAAACCTTACGCTACTGTACCATACTGTACAACCTCTCAGCATCAGTAACTTGCTATAAACCTTAAGCTACTGTATAACCTCTCAGCATCAGTAACTTGCTATAAACCGTAAGCTACTGTACAACCTCTCAGCATCAGTAACTTGCTATAAACCTTAAGCTACTGTACAACCTCTCAGCATCAGTAACTTGCTATAAACCTTAAGCTACTGTACCATACTGTACAACCTCTCAGCATCAGTAACTTGCTATAAACCTTAAGCTACTGTACCATACTGTACAACCTCTCAGCATCAGTAACTTGCTATAAACCTTAAGCTACTGTACAACTTCTCAGCATCAGTAACCTGCTATAAACCTTAAGCTACTGTACAACTTCTCAGCATCAGTAACTTGCTATAAACCTTAAGCTACTGTACCATACTGTACAACCTCTCAGCATCAGTAACTTGCTATAAACCTTAAGCTACTGTACCATACTGTACAACCTCTCAGCATCAGTAACTTGCTATAAACCTTAAGCTACTGTACCATACTGTACAACCTCTCAGCATCAGTAACTTGCTATAAACCTTAAGCTACTGTACCATACTGTACAACCTCTCAGCATCAGTAACTTGCTATAAACCTTAAGCTACTGTACCATACTGTACAACCTCTCAGCATCAGTAACTTGCTATAAACCTTAAGCTACTGTACAACTTCTCAGCATCAGTAACCTGCTATAAACCTTAAGCTACTGTACCATACTGTACAACCTCTCAGCATCAGTAACTTGCTATAAACCTTAAGCTACTGTACAACTTCTCAGCATCAGTAACTTGCTATAAACCTTAAGCTACTGTACAACTTCTCAGCATCAGTAACTTGCTATAAACCTTAAGCTACTGTGCTACCTCTCAGCATCAGTAACTTGCTATAAACCTTAAGCTACTGTACCATACTGTACAACCTCTCAGCATCAGTAACTTGCTATAAACCTTAAGCTACTGTACAACCTCTCAGCATCAGTAACTTGCTATAAACCTTAAGCTACTGTACCATACTGTACAACCTCTCAGCATCAGTAACCTGCTATAAACCTTAAGCTACTGTACCATACTGTACAACCTCTCAGCATCAGTAACTTGCTATAAACCTTAAGCTACTGTACAACCTCTCAGCATCAGTAACCTGCTATAAACCTTAAGCTACTGTACAACCTCTCAGCATCAGTAACCTGCTATAAACCTTAAGCTACTGTACAACCTCTCAGCATCAGTAACCTGCTATAAACCTTAAGCTACTGTACAACCTCTCAGCATCAGTAGCCAGTGGGCTGCTGTGTCACATGACGTTCATGGTTCTCTACCTGTATCTTTGCATCTGTTCAATGCTTCAAATTCACTTGAAGCTTTGTAATAATCTGTGCAGTACCACGGTTTGTGTCGGACTGAGTAAGGCTGAGGACAAAACACTTCCATGTGATGTCATTTTTCATTCTCTATGGACACTCTCTCTCCCCCTGCAGACACTCTCTCCCCCTCCAGACACCCTCTCTCCCCCTGCAGACACACTCTCTCCCCCTGCAGACACACTCTCTCCCCCTGCAGACACACTCTCTCCCCCTGCAGACACTCTCTCTCCCCCTCCACTCACACTCTCTCCCCCTGCAGACACTCTCTCTCCCCCTCCAGACACTCTCTCTCCCCCTCCAGACACTCTCTCTCCCCTCCAGACACTCTCTCTCCCCCTCCACTCACTCTCTCTCCCCCTCCAGACACTCTCTCTCCCCTCCAGACACTCTCTCTCCCCCAGACACTCTCTCTCCCCCTCCAGACACTCTCTCTCCCCCTCCAGACACTCTCTCTCCCCCTCCAAACACTCTCTCTCCCCCTCCAGACACTCTCTCTCCCCCTCCAGACACTCTCTCTCCTCCTGCAGACACTCTCTCTCCTCCTGCAGACACTCTCTCTCCCCCTGCAGACACTCTCTCTCCCCCTCCAGACACTCCCTCTCCCCCTCCAAACACTCTCTCTCCCCCTCCAGACACGCTCTCTCCCCCCTCTGACACTCTCTCTCCACTGCAGACACTCTCTCTCCCCCTCCAGACACTCTCTCTCCCCCTCCAGACACTCTCTCTCCCCCTCCAGACACTCTCTCTCCCCCTCCAGACACTCTCTCTCCACTGCAGACACTCTCTCTCCCCCTCCACTCTCTCCCCCTCCAGACACTCTCTCTCCCCCTCCAGACACTCTCTCTCCCCCTCTGACACTCTCTCTCCACTGCAGACACTCTCTCTCCCCCTCTGACACTCTCTCTCCACTGCAGACACTCTCTCTCCCCCTCCAGACACTCTCTCTCCCCCTCCAGACACTCTCTCTCCCCCTCCCGACACTCTCTCTCCACTGCAGACACTCTCTCTCCCCCTACGGACACTCTCTCTCCCCCTCCAAATACTCTCTCTCCCCCTCCCGACACTCTCTCTCCACTGCAGACACTCTCTCTCCCCCTCCACTCTCTCCCCCTCCAGACACTCTCTCTCCCCCACCAGACACTCTCTCTCCCCCTCCAGACACTCTCTCCCCCTCCGGACACTCTCTCTCCACTGCAGACACTCTCTCTCCCCCTACAGACACTCTCTCTCCCCCTCCAGACACTCTCTCTCCCCTCCAGATACTCTCTCTCCCCCTCCCGACACTCTCTCTCCACTGCAGACACTCTCTCTCCCCCTACGGACACTCTCTCTCCCCTCCAAATACTCTCTCTCCCCCTCCCGACACTCTCTCTCCACTGCAGACACTCTCTCTCCCCCCACTCTCTCCCCCTCCAGACACTCTCTCTCCCCCACCAGACACTCTCTCTCCCCCTCCAGACACTCTCTCCCCCTCCGGACACTCTCTCTCCACTGCAGACACTCTCTCTCCCCCTCCAGACACTCTCTCCCCCTCCAGACACTCTCTCCCCCTCCCCGACACTCTCTCTCCACTGCAGACACTCTCTCTCCCCCTCCAGACACTCTCTCCCCCTCCAGACACTCTCTCCCCCCTCCCGACACTCTCTCTCCACTGCAGACACTCTCTCTCCCCCTCCAGACACTCTCTCTCCCCCTCCAGACACTCTCTCTCCCCCTCCAGACACTCTCTCTCCCCCTCCAGACACTCTCTCTCCCCCTCCACTCTCCCCCCTGCAGACACTCTTTCTCCCCCTGCAGACACTCTCTCTCCCCCTGCAGAAACTCTTTCTCCCCCTGCAGACACTCTCTCTCCCCCTCCAGACACTCTCTCTCCCCCTCCAGACACTCTCTCTCCCCCTCCACTCTCTCCCCCTGCAGACACTCTTTCTCCCCCTCCAGACACTCTCTCTCCCCCTCCCGACACTCTCTCTCCCCCTCCAGACACTCTCTCCCCCCCCAGACACTCTCTCTCCCCCTCCAGACACTCTCTCTCCCCCTCCACTCTCTCCCCCTGCAGACACTCTTTCTCCCCCTGCAGACACTCTCTCTCCCCCTCCAGACACTCTCTCTCCCCCTGCAGACACTCTCTCTCCCCCTCCAAACACTCTCTCTCCCCCTGCAGACACTCTCTCTCCCCCTCCAAACACTCTCTCTCCCCCTCCAGACACTCTCTCTCCCCCTCCAAACACTCTCTCTCCCCCTCCAAACACTCTCTCTCCCCCTCCAGACACTCTCTCTCCCCCTCCAAACACTCTCTCTCCCCCTCCAGACACTCTCTCTCCCCCTGCAGACACTCTCTTTCCCCTCCAGACACTCTCTCTCCCCCTCCAAACACTCTCTCTCCCCCTCCAGACACTCTCTCTCCCTGCAGACACTCTCTCTCCCCCTCCAGACACTCTCTCTCCCCCTCCAGACACTCTCTCTCCCCCTGCAGACACTCTCTTTCCCCTCCAGACACTCTCTCTCCCCCTCCAGACACTCTCTCTCCCCCTCCAGACACTCTCTCTCCCCTCCAGACACTCTCTCTCCCCCTCCAGACACTCTCTCCCCCTCCAGACACTCTCTCTCCCCCTCCAGACACTCTCTCTCCCCCTCCAGACACTCTCTCTCCCCCTCCAGACACTCTCTCCCCCTCCAGACACTCTCTCTCCCCCTCCAGACACTCTCTCTCCCCCTCCAGACACTCTCTCTCCCCCTCCAGACACTCTCTCTCCCCCTCCTACAACATGTCTATGTTTTGTAACTGTTATACACAACGACTGTGACTTTCTGTGTCTCTCTCCTCCCAGCAGCTGGATGAGAATCTTTATATTAGAACTGTCATTTGTATTATGTATATAATAAGTGGGCTTTGTTCTCTATTGCAGCAGCTGAATGAGAATCTTTACAACTATGATAATCAACTATAACTAACTATAATAACTATGATAATCAACTATAACTAACTATAATAACTATGATAATCAACTATAACTAACTATAATAACTATGATAATCAACTATAACTAACTATAATAACTATGATAATCAACTATAACTAACTATTATAATCAACTATAACTAACTATGATAATCAACTATAACTAACTATAATAACTATGATAATCAACTATAACTAACTATTATAATCATCTATAACTAACTTTAATAACTATGATACTTTATAACTCATGATAATCATCTATAACTAACTATAATAACTATGATGCTTTATAACCGTGTTATGTGTATAATGATGTTTTATTCTCTATTGCAGCAGCTGGATGAGATGTGGCAGGAGCTGCGTTGGATCACTGATGCCCTGCAGTATGCCCGCTACAAGCATCCCAGTGGCGGTGTGCCCATCACCAGCCTGGTCAATGCCAGCAAGCCTGAGTCAGACCAGGGGGCACAGAAGAGTGACTCAGCATCCTCTACCATGGACTACCTACCCACACCATCACCCTCACCTGAGCTACGACCCAGGAAGGCAGCTAGTGGTGAGGAGAATGACACACACACACGCACGCACACACACACACACACACACACACACACACACACACCATCTTGGCTGTCCATCGAAGATGATGATGAAGATGCTCCTCTTGTGGATGGGGGGTAGGGAGGGGTGTGTTAGCACTTCAAGACAGACACACTCACATCTCTACATACGGTGCATACAACAACAACAACAACAACAACAACAACAACAAATCACCCTCACTCTCCACATAGTGGAAATATGTCGGGGATGGCCTTTATCTTTATGCTAAACACATACCCTACTCTACAATCATAGCTTGTTCTGTGTCTGTGTGCAACACTGTCTTCTACATGGACTGTATGTGTCCACTGGGCACACACTGGTTGATTCAATGTTGTTTCCATGTCATTTCAATGAAATTTACGTTGAACCAACGTGGAATAGACATTGAATTGACCTCTGTCCCCAATGGGTTGTTTCTGACCCGTCTGTCTGTCTGTCTGTTTCCTCCCTCAGACTCCCAACTGGGGTCAGATGAGGACGGTTGTTCAGAGGTGTTCCTGCCAACAGACAGCGACTATGACTCCAGCGAGGCCTTGTCCCCCCGTGAGCTGGATCTGCTATACTCTTCCCAACAGGACCTATCCCAGCAGGCTGTGCACGCCCTGGGAGGCAGCGCTCCCGACGTACTGCAGATACACGAACTAAGGTACAATAACGACCTTTAACCTCTGACCCTAACGTACTGCAGATACACAAACTAAGGTACAATAACGACCTCTAACCCTGACCCCGACGTACTGCAGATACATAAGCTCAGGTACCACCTTTGACCCCTGACCCTGATGTACTGCGGATACACGAACTAAGGTACAATAACGACCTCTAACCCTGACCCTGACGTACTGCAGATACACGAACTAAGGTACAATAACGGCCTCTAACCCTGACCCTGACGTACTGTAGATACACGAACTAAGGTACAATAACGACCTCTAACCCTGACCCGACGTACTGCAGATACACAAGCTCAGGTATGAGAACAACCTTGTAAGAATATTTTAAGATAATACACAACACAGAGGACTAGAGGTAAATAGGGAATTAACAATCAATGGAAATAGTTGTTTTTCAGTTCAACATCTGGTTAAAATCTGTGTAGGGGTTTCAGTCCTGGACTCATAGCTACGTGGCAAGATCTCATTGGTCTGAATCGTCTATACATTGAGCCTGAAACAGGACACTTGTTATTTGACCATTGGCCCAATTTGACTGCAAGGAACTCTAATTTGTCAACCACAGACTAGGGTTGGGGATTATAAATTACATCCTGTCACTTTGTTCTGTGGAGAATCATTTAGGACCTGGAAGAAGGAACATTGACCATCTACTTCCCAGCGTAACATCTATGATTTGTTATTTTTGAATAAACCTATTTGTCTCCCCCTGATTTGCTTTGGGGTCTGTGTTATTCAAGAATAACATCAGCTGCTAACAACCTCTAACCCCTGACCCTGAAATACTGCAGATACACAAGCTCAGATGTGTCCCTGTCCCCTTCACTCTCCAAAGATGTGTCCCTGTCCCCTTCACTCTCCAAAGATGTGTCCCTGTCCCCTTCACTCTCCAAAGATGTGTCCCTGTCCCCTTCACTCTCCAAAGATGTGTCCCTGTCCCCTTCACTCTCCAAAGATGTGTCCCTGTCCCTTCACTCTCCAAAGATGTGTCCCTGTCCCCTTCACTCTCCAAAGATGTGTCCCTGTCCCCTTCACTCTCCAAAGATGTGTCCCTGTCCCCTTCACTCTCCAAAGATGTGTCCCTGTCCCCTTCACTCTCCAAAGATGTGTCCCTGTCCCCTTCACTCTCCAAAGAGGTGTCCCTGTCCCCTTCACTCTCCAAAGATGTGTCCCTGTCCCCTTCACTCTCCAAAGATGTGTCCCTGTCCCCTTCACTCTCCAAAGATGTGTCCCTGTCCCCTTCACTCTCCAAAGATGTGTCCCTGTCCCCTTCACTCTCCAAAGATGTGTCCCTGTCCCCTTCACTCTCCAAAGATGTGTCCCTGTCCCCTTCACTCTCCAAAGATGTGTCCCTGTCCCCTTCACTCTCCAAAGATGTGTCCCTGTCCCCCACTCTCCAAAGATGTGTCCCTGTCCCCTTCACTCTCCAAAGATGTGTCCCTGTCCCCTTCACTCTCCAAAGATGTGTCCCCGTCCCCTTCACTCTCCAAAGATGTGTCCCTGTCCCCTTCACTCTCCAAAGATGTGTCCCTGTCCCCTTCACTCTCCAAAGATGTGTCCCTGTCCCCTTCACTCTCCAAAGATGTGTCCCTGTCCCCTTCACTCTCCAAAGATGTGTCCCTGTCCCCTTCACTCTCCAAAGATGTGTCCCTGTCCCTTCACTCTCCAAAGATGTGTCCCTGTCCCCTTCACTCTCCAAAGATGTGTCCCTGTCCCCTTCACTCTCCAAAGATGTGTCCCTGTCCCCTTCACTCTCCAAAGATGTGTCCCTGTCCCCTTCACTCTCCAAAGATGTGTCCCTGTCCCCTTCACTCTCCAAAGATGTGTCCCTGTCCCCCACTCTCCAAAGATGTGTCCCTGTCCCCTTCACTCTCCAAAGATGTGTCCCTGTCCCCTTCACTCTCCAAAGATGTGTCCCTGTCCCCCACTCTCCAAAGATGTGTCCCTGTCCCCTTCACTCTCCAAAGATGTGTCCCTGTCCCCTTCACTCTCCAAAGATGTGTCCCTGTCCCCTTCACTCTCCAAAGATGTGTCCCTGTCCCCTTCACTCTCCAAAGATGTGTCCCTGTCCCCTTCACTCTCCAAAGATGTGTCCCTGTCCCCTTCACTCTCCAAAGATGTGTCCCTGTCCCCTTCACTCTCCAAAGATGTGTCCCTGTCCCCCACTCTCCAAAGATGTGTCCCTGTCCCCTTCACTCTCCAAAGATGTGTCCCTGTCCCCTTCACTCTCCAAAGATGTGTCCCTGTCCCCCACTCTCCAAAGATGTGTCCCTGTCCCCTTCACTCTCCAAAGATGTGTCCCTGTCCCTTTCACTCTCCAAAGATGTGTCCCTGTCCCCTTCACTCTCCAAAGATGTGTCCCTGTCCCCTTCACTCTCCAAAGATGTGTCCCTGTCCCCTTCACTCTCCAAAGATGTGTCCCTGTCCCCTTCACTCTCTTTTCCTCTATAATCTAATGTGTTGTCTTTTTGACAGAGCCTTGAATATATCCTAATGGATCTTTTTTTCCCCTTTCCAGGTACAGCATCTGCCATCCCAAAGACCTCCCTCTCTCCCCCGCCTTCCCCCTCTCCCCAGGCCCTCTCCTCTCCCCCCGCCTTCCCCCTATCCTCAGCCCCACCCTTCTCCCCTGCCCTCATTCTCCCCAAGACCACCCTTTCTTGCACCAAAATCCTGGAGGGTCTCTCCCTCTCCAAGACAACCCAGGACCAGCACTCCTCCACCCCCCTGCGGCCCCTAGCCAACCCCCCAACCAAGCGGAAGCTGCTGTCCAGAAGCCATGGGGCCACTGGGCCCAAGCACTGGTTGAAGAGCCACAGCGACAGCCACACTGGGTCCCTGTCTGAGGGGGTCTATACCAGGCAGAAGGACCCAGACCTGCCCCTGGATCTCCCATCCCCTCAGGGGGAGACATACGTTAGTCATGCTTCCTGTGTCCTGGAGGGCAGTGGGGTGGGGCAGAGGGAGCCCAGGCCCCATGTCAGGAGGATCTTTGTGGAACCGTGTAAGGAAACATCGCTTGAGAACAGGGGCTGGGGAGAGGAGGAGAGAGGGATGGAGGGACGGGGGGAGAGAGGGGCAGGGGTGATGGTGGTTGTCACAGAGGAGGGTTCAGGAGAGGAGGCATCTGAAGGAGCAACAGCCCAGGATGTGGACTCAGATGACCAAACTAACACACAGGTGTCAGAGATCCTCAGCAGCACGCTCTAGGGATTGGATGATAATCAGTAACACGCTCTAGGGATTGGATGATAATCAGTAACACGCTCTAGGGATTGGATGATAATCAGTAACACGCTCTAGGGATTGGATGATAATCAGTAACACGCTCTAGGGATTGGATGATAATCAGTAACACGCTCTAGGGATTGGATGATAATCAGTAACACGCTCTAGGATTGGATGATAATCAGTAACACGCTCTAGGATTGGATGGTAATCAGTAACACACTCTAGGATTGGATGATAATCAGTAACACGCTCTAGGATTGGATGATAATCAGTAACACACTCTAGGATTGGATGATAATCAGTAACACACTCTAGGATTGGATGATAATCAGTAACACACTCTAGGATTGGATGATAATCAGTAACACACTCTAGGGATTGGATGATAATCAGTAACACGCTCTAGGATTGGATGATAATCAGTAACACACTCTAGGATTGGATGATGGTTTGGCATGGTGCTCCAGGGTTTGATTGCACCAGTTGGGCATAACAAAGGTAATGCACGTTCATGAGATTTGATGCTTCAAAATGATGGTTGCTAGGCAGCACCCGTTCATAGGCTGTTCCCATCCTCGTGGTGGTTTTAAACTTACCTTCACTTCGCAAAGCCCACCACTATGCATGTTTTCTTAACCAGAACAGGTTGGATCCATAAAGAATCACTGTGGGAATAGATATCACACATTTAGCATGTTATAATGTAACATAAATCAAGTGTATTATTTTGCTATTGACTCACGCTTAGGCAACTCCAAAAGCCTGCGCAGGTTGTAAAATATGAACACGAGACTCATATCCTTTTGAAAATATAGATCGCTATCATGATGACGAGAGTCCCAATTTAACCCTACGCCTGCTCCCTACTAGATGTAGAGTCTATGCCCAGTCATAGCTCATAGAAGGGCTTACGACCAGGTGGTGCAACAGGTATCATTTTTAGAGCCGGCGTACAGTGCGTTTTATGTTGGGTGTAGATTAACGTTCCACTTACAACCCGGTGCAACCGGCCCCAGGATTGGACGATGCTCAGGTAAAAAGTCTAGCATTGGCCCATGTTCAGTAACACACTCTAGCATTTGACAGTGGTTCAGTAACGACCTCCAGGATTGGTCGACGGCTCAGCAACATGTTCTTGGAGTGAACGATACTGAGTAACAAGCTTTTGAACGATTGGACAATGGATAATTGATGACATTTGGATGGAGCACTATCATTTTGGAACGTTGCATACAAAACGTATCCCTCCGCGGTGTATCCAAACGGCCACCTTTCCCTGTCTGTTTCTGCCTCTGTGTGTGTTTGTGTGGGCCTCGTTCCTTCTGTCATCACTTTCTCTCTGACCTTCATATCCCTGTGGACAGGCATGCTGAACTGACTCTGAGCTCGTGGACGTGTGTAGCTCACAGACGGGACAATCCTTGCTCTCTCTGTACAATGTACTAGAGACTCAAGTTGCTGGCCAACTGTCTGAACTGTAGAACTCAGAACCAAGCCAAGGCTCCAACTGTTATGACCTATAACCAATGCAACATGAACTAAAGCACTGCTTTACCTTTGCACTTGAATCTGTGTTGATGGCCGCAAGATCTCGGAGTTGCTATTTCAATTGATGGGTATTCGTGGTACATTTGTTGATTTACATATTAGATACAAGCCTTGTGTTTCTCTACACAGCAAATTGGCCAGTGTTAACTAGTGTTGCTTTTTCAGTGTAGCGTTTCCAGTGTTGATTCAGGAGTTAAATATAGCACTGTAAATATTTAAAGAACCACATTGTTGGTGTTCAATAACCAGAGTTGAACCAAAACCTCTGTCATCATTATCATATTTCCCAGCATGCTCTATTGCAGGTTGAATTTTAGAATTGTTTGTTTAAATATCTATGTTTTTTTGCATGCACATTGATTAATTGATGTTATTCTACTTAAAGGGCTCAGTGCAGTCCAAAATGTGATTTTCCAGTATTTTATTTATATATCCACCCAATGAGGTTGGAATAATACTGTGAAATTGTGAAAATTATGAAAATGTCCTTTTAGTGTAAGAGCTGTTTGAAAAGACGCCTGCAATTTCAGCCTGTTTTAGTGGAATGGGGCTGTAAATGAGTTAATAGACCAATATGACAGTTCCAAACTACCTTGTCAATAATGTCTAGTTTTCAGTTTTCCCCTCCCCCACTCAGACCTGTCCCAGACAGTCCTGGCTAAAGTCTTGCTTGAGAAATTGCTCTTTGCTAAGAAGCTATTTTTCTTTTCGACAATTTTAATTGAAAACAATCACAGTAAGGTACTTAATTTTTACCCAGAAATGATTTGATGTTGAGATAAAAACAGCTGCATTGGACCTTATAAAATATAAATAACATCTATTTTTCTGAAATAATCTAATCTGTTACTTGGACTTAATGCACCCTTTACTGAAATGGCCGTTCCAGTTTAGATGGGTAGTCTAATATAGATAGTATTAGTATTAATATTAGGTAGTCTAATATCTAAAGTCGGGTGAAAAAATGTCAACTAAATTGGATATTCCTGCGGCTGGATTCCAATAGGAATTACACATCACTTTGCAAACCAGCATAATGTGACTTGCAGGCCTGATATGGAGTTTCAGGCCGCTGTATGAGGGTAAAACTAGGCCCTCAAAGTAAGGCCTTAAGAAATATTTATTTTATTGTCTTATATAATTACATTATATGATATGATAACATTCGCTTAGGATCTCACCTAGTGAAGATTGGACTGAAAATGCGACAACCATGTCTCTGTCACTAACAAATACGGTCATGAGTGGTAACTCTACAATATAATCGAAAGGCAAGGCACTCTGGGAAATATGCAAATAAGACTTCACACTAAGCAAAGCGTTAATCTAACTCTGAAAATTGTGGACCTGTACGCTTGAGAATTTGCTGTGTAGGTGTCTCAGCATGGACTATAGGCACCTGCAGTGAATGTACTGTCATGGTTTAAAAGTTGGTTTTCTGTGGTAATTAATGTGTCATTACCATCATGCTAAGCTGGTTCTTTTGTGGTTCTGTTACAACAAAAAGTCAACCGGAGTCTCATTTAGAATAACAGTGACATTCTTCATACACTAAAACAGTCACTTTTCATATCTTTCTCAGACTAACAACATCACCAGCATTTAATATCAAATCAAATTGGATTTTGTCACATGCTTCGTAAACAACCGGTGTAGACTAACAGTGAAATGCTTACTTCACAACAATGCAGAGAGAAAAATATATAAAAATACACACCCAGTAGTGATGATAACTTGGCTATATACATGGGGTACCAGTACCGAGTCCACATGCAGGGGTAGGACGTAATTTGGGTAGATATGTACGTATTCAGACCACACTGTGTTTTCAACATTTTGTTAAATTACTGCCTTATTCTAAAATTGATTTAATAAGTATTTCCTCATCAATCTACACACAATACCTCATAATGACAAAGTAAAAACAGGTTTAGACATTTTTGCAAATTTATTACAAATAAAAAACAGAAATATCACATTTTACATAAGTATTGAGAGCCTTTACTCAGTACTTTGTTGTAGCACCTTTGGCAGCGATTACAGCCTCTAGTCTTCTTTGGTATGATGCTACAAGCTTGCCACACCTGTATTTGGGGGAGTTTCTCCCATTTTTCTCTGCAGATCCTTTCAAGCACTGTCAGGTTGGATGGGGAGTGTTGCTGCCCAGCTATTTTCAGGTCTCTCCAGAGATGTTTGATCGGGTTCAAGTCCGGTCTCTGGCTGGGCCACTCAAGGACATTCAGAGACTTGTCCCGAAGCCACTCCTGCATTGTCTTGGCTGTGTGTTTAGGGTCATTGATCCTGACTAGCCTCCCAGTCCATGCTGCTGAAAAACCTCCCCACAGCATGAATCTGCCACCATCATGCTTCACAGTAGGGACGGTGCCAGGTTTCCTCCAGACGTGACACTTGACATTCAGGCCAAAGGGATCAATCTTGGTTTCATCAGACCAGAGAATCTTTTTTCTCATGGTCAGAGTCCTTTTGGCAAACTGCAAGCGGGCTGTCATGTGTTAAAGAAAAGGGAAGCACTGCTAAGGTACACAATAGTAGGTTTTTGTTGACAAGCTGCTAAGGTACACAATAATATGTTTTGGTAGACAGAAACTGCTAAGGTACACAAGAGTATGTTTTGGTAGACAGGCCGTCACTGTAAATAAGAATTTGTTCTTAACTGACTCGCCTAATTAAATAAAATAAAATCTGTCTTGAAGCTGTGCGGACAGTTCCTCTGACATGCACTGTCAACTGTGGTACTTTAAATAGACAGGTGTGCCTTTCCAAATCATGTCCAATCAATTGAATTTACCACAGGTGGACTCCAATGAAGTTGAAGAAACATCTCAAGGATGATCAATGGAAACAGGATGCACCTGAGCTCAATTTAGAGTCTCATAGCAGACGGTCTGAATACTTATGCAAATAAGATATTTCTGTTCTTAACACTTTATAAATTTTCGCCAAGTCATTATGGGGTTGTGTGTGTAGATTGATGAGGAAAATGTTTATTTTAATACATTTTAGAATAAGGCTGTAACGTAACAAAATGTGGAAAAAGTGAAGGGGTCTGAATAATTTCAGAATGCGCTGTAGATAGGGGTCAAGATCTTTCTAGTATACAGTAGTAAACAGTTATGAATCTTTAAGTGGACTGTAGGTTGCCCCTGGGCCATGTTCTGACAAGCCCATCGTTAAGAATACTGATGATGACGAGAGTATTAAACATTCCATAGCGAGCTGCAATGAATTCCAATATCATAGCCCCTATATCCCTATAAGTATTTTTGTACTCTATTTTAAAACGTTGATAACTTGCTATTTTGCATTGAATGTCTACCATTTGTCTTGTACTTGAATCAAATGGAGATGTATTATCTTGTTGGCATGGACTTTGTTTTGTACCTGTGTGGACTGTAGCTTGTGTCCATTTAGATTTTGTGCCCCCCCTTGGTTTGGCATGAGAAAGTCAAGGTTTAGAGATCAGGGGTCATGGACTGGTGGGGTCAGAGGCTGCACTTTGCATCCTGGACTTTAGTAGCCATGTGGTGTGAAGTTATGTTTCTGTTATGTTTCCATGACACTTTAAGGGTTGTTTTGAACTATGTTTGATCATGAACACTGTAGCATTATGTTTTTATCCTGTGTTCTCTGGTACAGAGTATTATACTGTCTGTAGTATTAGTACTCTGTTATAGAGATGAATACAGCATACTGGATTCATGTTATTAGAGTAACATTTCCAGGACCAGCTAATAATTGTGCTCATATGAAGTTTACCACACCATGGATAATATCAGACTAAATTGCACTTTGAACTTTGTATGTCTATTTTATTTTAGTCAAATGATGATACATCAAGCTAAAACCCAAACAACACCTTTACGGTTTTATCAAAGCCGTATTGCACGGGTACGAGGGAAACCGGAGCTTTTCACTATTTTAAAATGGCAGGTGACTATAAAACCTTGTTTAAATGAGGCCAGCTTTATCGGTAACGATTGTAAAACAAATTGTTGCATTATTAGAATATTAACATGACAGAATAGTAATTGTTGACATTTAAATTTGGTGTTGCATCAACAGGTTATTTTTTTCCACTTGTCTCTTAAAGAAATACAGTATATATTAGCAACAATGTTTTTTATCCATTAGGGAAATATGGAGCTAGGCTAGTCATTATTGTGTCCTATTGACAGTGTATAAGCTACCTGTGCACTTACAGGCTGTTGTAAATGAGTTCTTTAAGAAAGCTTATCCTCTCACTTTTATTTACAGTCATATGGTCTTTAAACCACTTCTCCAATTGACCAAAATCACTATGTTATTGTCTTAAGTGTTGGGCTTGGGGGTAGGCCTACTACCAAATCCACCAGTCAATGGGGGGGGGGGACAGGTCTACTACCAAATCCACCAGTCGATGGGGGGACAGGTCTACTACCAAATCCACCAGTCGATGGGGGACAGGTCTACTACCAAATCCACCAGTCGATGGGGGGACAGGTCTACTACCAAATCCACCAGTCGATGGGGGGACAGGTCTACTACCAAATCCACCAGTCGATGGGGGGACAGGTCTACTACCAAATCCACCAGTCGATGGGGGGACAGGTCTACTACCAAATCCACCAGTCGATGGGGGGGGGACAGGTCTACTACCAAATCCACCAGTCGATGGGGGGGGACAGGTCTACTACCAAATCCACCAGTCAATTGGGGGTGGGGGGAACAGGTCTACTACCAAATCCACCAGTCGATGGGGGGGGGACAGGTTTACTACCAAATCCACCAGTCAATGTATATTTCTCAGGAGTAAAAGCATAATCTGTTGATATGAAATATTGAATATTACTATGTTATTGTCCTATTGATTTAGTGATCTATGTCACCCCACTTCCACACATTTCAATCACTCATTATTATTATTATTATTATTAAATGGTCGAACAGCTAAAAGGCCATATCAGATCAGTCTCAATGTCTTTATGCCACATACACATAGTTGGCCAAAATCAAGAGGGATCATCATATCTGTATATTTTTGCATTTCCTTATAAATAGATGAACTGTTATAATTTCCTAAATGAAAATAAAGCTAATATGTTTGCTGTTGGGGATGATGTCAGTCCTAAAATCACCAGAGTTCCTATAATGTTTGACCAGTTGAAATAAACCTTTCCCATGTGGATGTTGTGCACAACACTGCCTCTGTCCGTCACTCAAGACACTGCCTCTGTCCGTCACTCACGACACTGCCTCTGTCCGTCACTCACGACACTGCCTCTGTCCGTCACTCACGACACTGCCTCTGTCCGTCACTCACGACACTGCCTCTGTCCGTCACTCACGACACTGCCTCTGTCCGTCACTCACGACACTGCCTCTGTCCGTCACTCACGACACTGCCTCTGTCCGTCACACTTCACTCACAACTTCGGTGATGACGACCGGCTAGTGGCCTGGTGCTGTCGCAATAACCTGGAACTCAACACAATAAAACTGTGGGAAGTTGTGTTTGCCTGAGCCATCTCTCCCCCTCGAGATTGATGGCACAGCTGAATCATTCAAATTCCATCATCTCCCACAACCTCAAGTGGAAAGACAACAGCACAGCGGTCACCAAGGCGGCACACCGGCGGATTTAATACCTGCGGCAGCTGAAATAAAATCTCCCCGTCAACCCTGATCCAGTTTTACGCATCAATCGTTGAGTCCATCCTCACCTCCTCCATCAGTCTGGTTTGGGTTGGGGTGTGCGTCTGCCAACCGCAAGGGCAAACTGAAACATATTGTCTGGATTGCAGAGAGGGTCTTTCGGCTGCCACCTGCCCTCCATCAAGGTCCTGCACAAGTCAAGGGCAAGGAAGCGAAAGATCATCACGACCCCTCCCACCCGGGTCACCCCCTCCTCCAAAAATGAACCTCTGGCAGGTGGTTCAGATCACTCATTGACAAAATCTCCCGCTACCTGAACAGTTTCTTCCCCCGAGCTGTGGCCCTCACCAACCGGCCATCTGGCCAATAGAGACTAAAGGACTATGCAGTCTATGCTGCACACCACATCAAGCCATACCTGAACTGTACACTAAATAACTACAGAGTCCATCTCTCTGCATTTAGATACGTACCTCAGTAGTAGCAGCTACAAAATACTTTCAACAACCAACACAGGACATCAAAGAAGCTCTCTCTTCCTGACAAAGGAACACTGGCTTTTATCTGGACGGAGAAGGAGTTGATAATTGAAAACAGCTGTTTCCCCTGACGAGAGGGAGAGTTCAGAGCTCCAATCATCGATGTGGCCGACCAATCAGCTGCTTAGAATCCAGGAAGCCATTTCCTGAAATACAAACACATACAAACCCAAAACAACACAGAAACTGGGGAACATAACGCGCCCACCCCAAAACCTGCAAACTCCCAGTTTACAACAACAAAAACCAACACGCATCCCCAGTTACTAAACCCGTGATAGAACGTCGGCAACCCCAGTTACTAAACCCGTGATAGAACGTCGGCATCCCCAGTTACTAAACCCGTGATAGAACGTCGGCATCCCCAGTTACTAAACCCGTGATAGAACGTCGGCATCCCCAGTTACTAAACCCGTGATAGAACGTCGGCAACCCCAGTTACTAAACCCGTGATAGAACGTCGGCAACCACATTCGCCGAACCCTTCACATAGTTAATGTGGTTATTGTATCCCTGTACAATCAGAGCCGTTCTGATTGTACATTTGCCTAAGAAACACTAGAGGATTATGGTCCGTGAAGACCAGTACAGGCAAGGCACTGGAGCCCACATATACCTCAAAAAACTATAAGGCTAGTAATAAAGCCAGCGTCTCTTGTTCAGTGGAATACCTTGACTGACACAAATTGAATTTACGGGAGAAGAAACTGAGGGGCCGATCCACTACCTCGTTGTCTTCCTCCAAGAGAACCGAACCCACCCCCACTATACTAGCGTCTACCTCCAATTCCAACTGGGGCACTACAAAGTAGCGCTTTGGCGGACTCAAAAGCATAGTTACAGTCCTGGGACCACTAAAATGGTACTTTGAGACTAAGCAGAGATGTAAGGGGAGCTAGTACCGTCAAAAAATTCTTACACAATGTACGATAGTACCCTACCATCCCCAGGAATCTGCGCAACTGGCGGTGAGTCGTGGGAGCAGGAAAAGCAATAATTGCTTCCACTTTTCCAGTTACTGGGCGCACTTGACCTCGTCCCACCTGCTTCCCTGAGTAAGTCACAGCAGCCTTCCAGAACTCAGACTTGTTTCCCTGAGTAAGTCACAGCAGCCTTCCAGAACTCACACTTGTTTGCCTGAGTAAGTCACAGCAGCCTTCCAGAACTCACACTTGTTTCCCTGAGTAAGTCACAGCAGCCTTCCAGAACTCACACTTGTTTCCCTACGTAAGTCACAGCAGCCTTCCAGAACTCACACTTGTTTCCCTGAGTAAGTCACAGCAGCCTTCCAGAACTCACACTTGTTTCCCTGAGTAAGTCACAGCAGCCTTCCAGAACTCACACTTGTTTCCCTGAGTAAGTCACAGCAGCCTTCCAGAACTCACACTTGTTTCCCTGAGTAAGTCACAGCAGCCTTCCAGAACTCACACTTGTTTCCCTACATAAGTCACAGCAGCCTTCCAGAACTCACACTTGTTTCCCTGAGTAAGTCACAGCAGCCTTCCAGAACTCACACTTGGCCAAATTGAGGGTTAAAGAAGCATTCTCCAACCACTGAAACACACTTTTCAAGGTGGCGAGATGATCAGACCAAGTAGACCACATCGTCAAGGTAAACAGTACAATTTGGCACATCCGCGAACACAATGTTAACTTGGCGCTGAAAAGTAGCAGGTGCATTACACATTCCAAAGGGCATCGCAGTATATTGTACGAAGTTATCAGGCATCACGAAAGCCGAGATGTCAGACGCTCGAGAGGTCAGAGGCACCTGCCAATAACCTTTTAGCAAATCTAACTTACTAACATAAGCAGCAGAGACAATTCTATCAATGCAGTCATCTAAGCGAGGTAGATTTCTGGATTGTCTACTACTTCTAACACAGAAGTGACGTTACCACCAGCGATATCGTTCCCTAGTAGCAATGTGACTCCTTTTACTGGCAGTGTAGACACTACACCAACACGGAAACGTCCTGATACCAAGTCTGACACTAAGTGGACCCAGTGTAATGGTACAGGTACGGTCTCTATCCCCTGTAATATGACATGCGAGCCACAATATGTTTCAGGAAAGATTTGTGTGGGCTTCTGATCCGCTTGTTTTCCTGTTAAGGAAACACAGTTAAGGAAACACAACCGGCAGAGATAAACAGAGTGTAACGGATGTGAAACGGCTAGCTTAGTTAGCGGTGCGCGCTAAATAGCGTTTCAATCGCTTACGTCACTTGCTCTGAGACCTTGAAGTAGTAGTTCCCCTTGCTCTGCAAGGGCCGCGGCTTTTGTGGAGCGATGGGTAACGATGCTTCGTGGGTGACTGTTGTTGATGTGTGCAGAGGGTCCCTGGTTCGCGCCCGGGTATGGGCGAGGGGACGGTCTAAACTTATACTGTTACAAGAGCATAGATAGGACCCGGTTTCCCAAATGCTGAATCAATAACTCGGTACAACGGACGAGCCAAAGACTAAACCCACGCTTTTTAATTTAGGGGATGGTGACAGGGACTGTTTCGGTTTATTTTTCAAAACCGTGGCAGTCCGCAATCATGTGACCCTTTTGGTGACAGTAAAAACATTCACAGTGCGAAGGCTTAGGGTCGTCGGAGGAAAAGCGACCTGAACGAGGCACTGATGACGTAATCGTCCGGCCTTCAAAACGAGGCGCACCAAAGACAGTCTTGTGTGTCAAAGCGTACTCATCTGCCAACACTGCTGCCTGGGCCAATGTCGCCACTTTCTGTTCATTTAAATTAACTACAATTCTACCAGGCAGGTTGCTTTTAAAATCCTCCAACAGCCAGCATCAACTCCTGAATATCAGCAAAGTTGTTAGCTTTGCTGGCTGAACACCAGCGATTAAACAGAGACTCTTTGTCCATTTGCAAAGACTCTTTGACTCTTTGCATTCTCAACAAAAGTACGGTGAGAGGGTTTTTTGTGGTTCCTGAAACCCTGCCTATAAGCTTCAGGCACTAACTCATAAGCCCGCAACACGGTTGTTTTAACTATATCGTAGTGTAAACTGTCTTCCAGGGTGAGAGAAGCTACTACTTCCTTGGCTTTCCCAGACAATTTACATTGCAACAGGAGCGGCCAAACCTCTAGTGGCCAATGCAGCGCAGTGGCCGCAAGTTCAAACGCAGAGAAATATGAATCAACGTCTGACTACCGAAATGGAAGGACTAAAGCAATATTTTTACTTACATCGAAGTGGGCATGATGATGAGCAGGTTGTGGAGTCTCACTGGAGCCAGCGTCTAGCTCCAGTTGTCAGATCCTTACCTCCTTGTCGGCTTGTATTTACATTTTCCTAATTTCAAAATCAATCAGTCTAATGCGCTCTTGATCTTTTTGCTCCATTTCCAAACGGGCCTCACCTTTAGTCTAGCGGTACCATCTGAGCGACCCGAAGCAGAAAATAAAGGGTTGAATTAGGGGAATGTAAAGGGGTACGAGCAACCCCTTCCTCCGCGCCATCCTCTGACTTGGCATCGGAAGGTCTACCCGTCTCCTCTCCTGAAGCCTTCCTCTCCTCATCTTTCAGCAAGAAAATGTGTTTTCTCACTAAACCCTCCCTGACTAGAACCACAAGCTCAGCTTTTAGGGTTTTCTCAGGAATGATAAGTCCATAATGGTCAGCTATGGCGCAAAAATCTACTATATGCGACCCCAGCAACCAATCAAAAGAGGGCGCTTCAATACACAGCAGCATATTGAACACACGCAAACTAAACAAGTCATCCAAACTCACAACCTACGATCACACCTCAATCACCAATCACAGAAAGCTCAGAGCAGCAGGGGTCCTGTGGATTTAATAATCCTGGATGAGCCCCCATGATGTCACGTATGCCTCTGGGAGGATGGGACACAAACCTGCTTAAGAAACACCCTGTCATCCTTACCCGCACCTACAATCACATACCTCTTCCGCTCCAGTGTAGCAGTGTGTTGCGTACCCTCCTTCAAGAGGCGTACGTAACATAATGGTGTTTTAACCTGACGAGAGGGAGGGTTCAGAGCTCCAATCATCGATGGGGCCGACCAATCAGCTGCTTAGAATCGTGGAAGCCATTTCCTGAAATACACACATACAAACCCAAAACAACACAGAAACTGGGGAACGTAACACACTAACAGCACCATATCACAGAGTAACATTATGAGGATGTTGTCTATCACTAGCAGTACCATCTCACCAAAATTCTGAGTATGTTGTATTTAATTAGCAGCACCATATCACCAATTAACATTCTGAGGATGTTGTCTATCACTAGCAGCACCATACCACAGAGAAACATTCTGACTGTGTTGTCTATACTAGCAACACCATATCACAGAGTAACAGTCTGACTGTGTTGTCTATACTAGCAACACCATATCACCAAGTAGCAGTCTGACTATGTGTAAATGCACTTGGCTCATAAAGGTGATTCTGATTCTACAACTGCCTCTGCCTGTCACTCTTCACTCAGTTCAATGACTAGTGAAATCACTTCAAGAAGTAGAGACAAAACATACCGTTCAGTAGTGCATCCTTAATGGAAGATTCTTCTCTATTCTATCGGTGATAGCACTTTTTCAATCTGTAGCTCAAGAGATATTGCAGAGTACTGTGTGTGAGTGGATTTCTCTCACCTTCTCCTAGCCCTCCTCTCCTTTCCTCCCCCTTGCTTAATTCTCAGTTGAATACATCTTTGAGCTTTTCCAGCTGATAGTTTTCAATGGCTGTCAATATCCTGTGCCCACGGCGATGGAGTACAATGGAGCAAATCACGTTTTATTGGTCACGTACACATATTTAGCAGATGTTTGTGTAACAAAATGCTCGTGTTCCTAGCTCCAACAGTGCAGTAGTATCTAACAATTCACAACAATACACACACATCTCAAAGTAAAAATATATTCAATATTAGCACGAGCAATGTCGAATTGGCATGGACTAGAACACAGTAGAATATGCAACGCAACATCTCAAAGGCCTCCAGATATCAGCATCGGTCTGAAGGCACGGCAACTGGTATCCATGGCAACCACACAAAGGCGCTGTGTGCAGTCCTGATCTGCAATATTTTGTGATGAGAGAGAAGGAGAGAGGTAGAGGAGCGGATACAGGTTTGGAAAGAGAGACGGGGGGAGATGAAAAGGGAAAGAGTGGATGCAGATGGATTATTGACATGTATTGTCTGCTTTGCCAATGGCCATGCTTAGGAAGAGAGTGAGAAAGGAAGAGAGTGAGAAAGGAAGAGAGTGAGAAAGGAAGAGAGTGAGAAAGGAAGAGAGTGAGAAAGGAAGAGAGTGAGAAAGGAAGAGAGTGAGAAAGGAAGAGAGTGAGAAAGGAAGAGAGTGAGAAAGGAAGAGAGTGAGAAAGGAAGAGAGTGAGAAAGGAAGAGAGTGAGAACGGAAGAGAGTGAGAAAGGAAGAGAGTGAGAAAGGAATAGAGTGAGAGCGTGAAATGACTTCATACAGCATTACAAATATTAGATCATTTTGGCATTACTCCTCAGGGGACTGAATAACTAAAACAGCAGCACAGAGATGTTATATATGTTATATATATATATATATATATATATATGTTATATATATATATATATATATATATATATATATATATATATATATATATATATATACTGGATTTATTTACGAGGTAGACCAGCTTTAATATTGCAGACAGATTGCAGCTTCAATCAATGTAATTGTCTGCATCACTTCTAACTCCCCATATATTTTTGGGCAAATATACAGTACATACATACATACATACATACATACATACATACATACATACATACATACATACATACATACATACATACATACATACATACATACATACATACATACATACATACATACATACATACAGTACATACATACATACATACATACATACATACATACATACATACATACATACATACATACATACATACATACATACATACATACATACATACATACATACATACATACATACATACATACATACATACATACATACATACATACATACATACATACATACATACATACATACATACATACATACATACAGTACATACACATATACACATATACAGTGTCTTGCAAAAGTATTCATCCCCCTGGGTGTTTTTCCTATTTTGTTGCGTTACAACCTGTAATTTAAATGTATTTCAATGTGGATTTCATGTGATGGACATACACAAAATAGTCCAAATTGGTGAGGTGAAATTAGAAAAATAACTTGTTAAATAAAATCAACAACAACAGAAAAAAGTAAAACATGGTGAATATGTATTCACCCCTTTGCTGTGAAGCCCCTAAATAAGATCTGGTGCAACCAATTACCTTCAGAAGTCACATAATTAGTTACATAAAGTCCACCTGTGTGCAATTTATTTGTCACATGTTCTGTCACATGATCTCAGTATATAGTGGGGAGAACAAGTATTTGATACACTGCTGATTTTGCAGGTTTTCCTACTTACAAAGCATGTAGAGGTCATTTTTATCATAGGTACACTTCAACTGTGAGAGACGGAATCTAATACAAAAATCCAGAAAATAACATTGTATGATTTTTAAGTAATTAATTTGCATTTTATTGCATGACATAAGTATTTGATCACCTACCAACCAGTAAGAATTCCAGCTCTCACAGACCTGTTAGTTTTTCTTTAAGAAGCCCTCCTGTTCTCTACTCATTACCTGTATTAACTGAACCTGTTTGAACTCGTTAGCTGTATAAAAGACACCTGTCCACACACTCAATCAAACAGACTCCAACCTCTCCACAATGGCCAAGACCAGAGAGCTGTGTAAGGACATCAGGGTTAAATTTTAGACCTGCACAATGGCTGGGATAGGCTACAGGACAATAGGCAAGCAGCTTGGTGAGAAGGCAACAAGTTCAAGATGACGGTCAATCACCCTCGGTCTGGGGCTCCATGCAAGATCTCACCTCGTGGGGCATCAATGATCATGAGGAAGGTGAGGGGTCAGCCCAGAACTACACAGCAGGACCTGGTCAATGACCTGAAGAGAGCTGGGACCACAGTCTCACAGAAAACCATTAGTAACACACTACGCCGTCATGGATTAAAATCCTAGCTGCTTGAAGCCTTTCTGTTAGCCTGCTAGCCCTGTGCCGCTAGCTGCTTGAAGCCTTTCTGTTAGCCTGCTAGCCCTGTGCCGCTAGCTGCTTGAAGCCTTTCTGTTAGCCTGCTAGCCCTGTGCCGCTAGCTGCTTGAAGCCACGCACTGGACTTGAATGATCACCCAGCTATGCATGCCTTTCCCTAACGTCACCATGCCGTGTCGATTGCTGTTCTGGTTTGTAACTATTGCTTTATTTCACTGTAGAGCCTCTAGCACTGCTCAACACACCCCGGCTGACAATTTAGTTCCACCCCCCACACACGCAGTGACATCACCTGGTTTAAATGCTATTTCGAGAGACAATATCTCTGTCATTATCACTATATGCACAGGTTTACCCCCACTGTCTTCAAATCCTACTATACCTTTGTCTGTACATTATGCCTTGAATATATTCTACCGTGCCCAGAAATCTGCTCCTCTTACCCTGTTCTGAACGTACTGGGCATCCAGTTCTTTTAGCCTTTAGCCGTACCCATATCCCACTCCCCCACTCCCCCTCTGTTCCTCTGGTGATGTAGAGGTTAATCCAGGCCCTGCAGTGTCTACCTCCACTCCCATCCCCCAGGCTCTCTCATTTGTTGACTTTTGCAACCGAAAAGCCTTGGTTTCATGCATGTTAACATTAGAAGCCTCCTCCCTAAGTTTGTTTTATTCACTGCCCTAGCACACTCCACTAATGTCCTAGCTGTGTCTGAATCCTGGCTTAGGAAGACCACCAAAAACCTTGAAATTTCCATTCCTGACTATAACATTTTCCGACAAGATAGAACTGCCAAAGGGGGCGGTGTTAGCCTGCAGAGTTCTGTCCTACTATCCAGGTCTGTACCCAAACAATTTGAGCTTCTACTTCTAAAAATGAACCTTTCCAGAAACAAGTCTATCACCGTTGCCGCTTGCTATAGACCACCCTCTGCCCCCAGCTGTGCCCTCGACACCATATGTGATTTGATTGTCCCCTATCTATCTTCTGGCACAGCTATGTGCCAAAATAAATTGGTCACAACTCCTGCAGCTCTATCGCACGCTGGGTATGTACATAGTCAATGGTAGGCTTCGAAGGGACTCCTATGGTAGGTACACCTATAGCTCATCTCTTGGCAGTAGTACTGTAGTACTGTAGACTACTTTATCACTGACCTCAACCTTACCTTTGATGATCTTTAACCTATACCTATACCTATGATACAAATTACAGACCTCTACATGCTTTGTAAGTAGGAAAACCTGCAAAATCGGCATTGTATCAAATACTTGTTCTCCCCACTTTATGTACACCTGTTCTGAAAGGCCCCAGAGTCTGCAACACCACTAAGCAAGGGGTACCACCAAGCAAGCAGCACCATGAAGACCAAGAAGCTCTCCAAACAGGTCAGGGACAAAGTTGTGGAGAAGTACAGATCAGGGTTATAAAAAAAATATCCTAAACTTTGAACATCCCATGGAGCACCGTTAAATCCATTATTAAAAAATGGAAAGAATATGGCATCACAACAAACCTGCCAAGAGAGGGCCACCCACCAAAACTCACAGACCAGGCAAGGAGGGCATTAATCAGAGAGGCAACAAAGAGACCAAAGATAACCCTGAAGAAGCTGCAATGCTCCACAGCAGAGATTGGAGTATCTGTCCATAGGACCACTTTAAGCTGTACCATCCACAGAGCTGAACTATACGGAAGAGTGGCCAGAAAAAAAGCCATTGCTTAAAGAAAAAAATAAGCAAATACGTTTGATGTTCGCCAAAAGGCATGTGGGGGACTCCCCAAACATATGGAAGAAGGTCCTCTGGTTAGATGAGACTAAAATTCAGCTTTTTTGCAATAAAGGAAAATGCTATGTCTGGCGCAAACCCAACACCTCTCATCACCCCGAGGACACCATCCCCACAGTGAAACAGCATCCCCACAGTGGCGGCAGCATCATACTGTCGGGATGTTTGTCCTGCTGGAAGGTGAACCTCCGTCCCAGTCTCAAATCTCTGGAAGACCGAAACAGGTTTCCCTCAAGAATTTCCCTGTATTTAGCGCCATCCATCATTCCTTCAATTATGACCAGTTTCCCAGTCCATGCCAATGAAAATAACCCTAAGCATACTGCTAAAGCAACACTTGAGTAGTTTAAGGGGAAACATTTAAATGAATAGTTACAGTTTCGCACGCTCAAGTTGTCTTCTTTCTTGTTTGCAAAAATCCCAGTGGCTAGATGTGCCAAGCTTATAGAGACATACCCGAAGAGATGTGCAGCTGTAATTGCTGAAAAAGGTGGCTCTACAAAGTAGAGTAGACTTTGGGGGGTGGGGATAGTTCTGCACGCTCAAGTTTTCTGTTTTTTTTGTCTTATTTCTTGTTTGTTTCACAATAAAATATATTTTGCATCTTCAAAGTGGTAGGCATGTTGTGTAAATCAAATGATACAAACGCGCCCCAAAAATCTATTTTAATTCCAGGTTGTAAGGCAACAAAATAGGAACAATGCCAAGGGGGTGAATACTTTCTCAAGCCACTGTATATGGAATTGTTTTAAGAAGGTCATACCAATGATCATTTGGCAATTTGATTTACAATTTTAAGATCCCTTGAAGTTTTAAAGATATAATAAAAAAATAACATTTGATGAAAAATTGTAATTGGTTTTATTGCTATTAGCCAACACAAACGCATTTAATAACAGATTCACAACATGGAACAGTTCCGCCAAAAAATGAATAGAAAGTTTGTTCTGAAGTGCCTGTCCTATATCTGAGACATATAAGAAAGATAAGGAAACATTTCTTGTTTGTTTTTTTTACATGTTTTTGGCACTAAACAGTCTCCATATATACAGTGCATTCGGAAAGTATTCAGACTCCTTGATTTTTTCCCCACATTTTGTTACGTTACAATCTAAATACATACACATACATACATACACACACATGTATATATATATATATATATATATATATATATATACATCTTTTTTAAATATATTTCCTTTTATTAATTTCTAACCCTTCCACCCCTAACCTAATTGGAGTAAACTAGTGAACAAAACACTTCTACTTCCAGCTTATACATACTATATACATTTTATGGACACAGTCTATTTTACAATAGTTTTATTTCGCTTGTTTTTACTCCTGTCGTCTACCCTCAACCTCTTCCATCTATTTCTTATGTTCATCCGGATTGATTTCAATTTGCCATATCTTTCAAACTGTGCTCTTTCACAAAAGTTCAAAAAAACTTCTTAGGGCTTGAATCCCGCTAATGGGATCGATATGACAACAGCCAGTGAAAGTGCAGGGCACCAAATTCAAAACAACAGAAATCTCGGAATTAAAATTTCTCAAACATAGAAGTATTTTACACCATTTTAAAGATAAACTTGTTGTTAATCCCACCACAGTGTCCGATTTCAAAAAGGCTTTACGACGAAAGCACACCAAACGATTATGTTAGGTCTGCACCTAGTCACAGAAAAACACAGCCATTTTTCCAGCCAAAGAGAGGAGTCACAAAAAGCAGAAATAGAGATAAAATGAATCACTAACCTTTGTTGATCTTCCTCAGATTACACTCATAGGACTTCATGTTACACAATATGTTTTGTTTGATAAAGTTCATATTTATATACAAAAATCTGAGTTTGCATTGGAGCGTTATGTTTAGTGGTTCCAAAATATTGGTGATTTTGCAGAGAGCCATATCAATTTACATAATAAACATTGATAAAAGATTCAACTATGATGTATGGAATTATAGATACACTTCTCCTTAATACAACCGCTCTGTCAGATTTTAAAAAATCTTTACCGAAAAGCACACCATGCAATAATCTGAGTACAGCGCTCAGACAACAAATCTAGCCATACAGACATCCGCCATGTTGTGGAGTTTTGTTCACGCTTTTAGCACAGTAATCCAAATTCATGACGCGCGAGCAGACGAACAGTCAAAAGGTTCCGTTACAGTCCGTAAAAACATGTCAAATGAAGTATAGAATCAATCTTTAGGATGTTTTTATCATAAATCTTCAACAATGTTCCAACCGGAGAATTCCGTTGTCTTCAGAAATGCAATGGAACTCAAGCTAACACTCATGTGAACGCGCGTGGTCTCATGCCCCTCTGCCAGACCACTGACTCATTCAGCTCCCATTCCACCCTCCTTCACAGTAGAAGCATCAAACAAGGTTCTAAAGACTGTTGACATCTAGTGGAGCAATTTGACCCTATAGACACTGTATATTCGATAGGCAAAGAGTTGAAAAACTATAAACCTCAGATTTCCCACTTCCTGGTTGGATTTGTTCTCAGGTTTTTGCCTGCCATATGAGTTCTGTAATACTCACAGACATCATTCAAACAGTTTTAGAAACTTCAGTGTTTTCTATCCAAATGTACTAATCATATGCATATATTAGCAACTGGGCCTGAGTAGCAGGCAGTTTACTCTGGGCACCTTATTCATCCAAGCTACTCAAGCCCCCAGCCATAAGAAGTTTTGACCAATATACGTTTTACTCACACGGTATATTTTACATTAGCTTTCTTGTTATTATTTGTTATTAGTCCCAACCTTCAGCTCCATTCAACCCCTACCATCTACAGTTGAAATCGGAAGTTTTACATACACCTTAGCCAAATACATTTAAACTCAGTTTTTCACAATTCCTGACATTTAATTCTAGTAAAACTTTCCTTGTCTTAGGTCAGTTAGGACCACCACTTTATTTTAAGAATTTGAAATGTCAGAATAATAGTAGAGAGAATGATTTATTTCAGCAATGTCTTTCTTTCATCACATTCCCAGTGGGTCAGAAGTTTACATACACTCAATTAGTATTTTGTAGCATTGCCTTTAAATGGTTTAACTTGGATCAAACATTTCGGGTAGCCTTCCACAAGCTTCCCACAATAAGTTGGGTGAATGTTGGCCCATTCCTCCTGAAAGAGCTGGTGTAACTGAGTCAGGTTTGTAGGCCTCCTTGCTTGCACAGTTTTTCAGTTCTGCCAACACATTTTCAATGGGATTGAGGTCAAGGCTTTGTGATGGCCACTCCAATACCTTGACTTTGTTGTCCTTAAGCTATTTTGCCATAACTTTGGAAGTATGCTTGTGGTCATTGTGCATTTGGAAGACCCGTTTGCGACCAAGCTTTAACTTCCTGACTGATGTCTTAAGATGTTGCTTCAATGTATCCACATCATTTTCTTTCCCCTTGATGCCATCTATTTTGTGAAGTGCACCCGTCCCTCCTGCAGCAAAGCACCCCCAAAACATGGTGCTGCCACCCCCGTGCTCCACGGTTGGGATGGTGTTCTTCGGCTTGCAAGCCTCATCCTTTTCCTCCAAACATAACGATGGTCATTATGGCCAAACAGTTCCATTTTTGTTTCATCAGACCAGAGGAAATTTCTCCAAAAAGTACGATCTTTGTCCCCATGTGCAGTTGTAAACCGTAGTCTGGCTTTTTTCTGGCGGTTTTGGAGCAGTGGCTTCTTCCTTGCTGAACGGCCTTTCAGGTTATGTCGATATAGGACTCGTTTTACTGTGGATATAGATACTTTTGTACCTCTTTCCTTCAGCACCCTCACAAGGTCCTTTGCTGTTGTTCTGGGATTGATCTGCACTTTTTGCACCAAAGTACGTTCATCTCTAGGAGACAGAATGCGTCTCCTTCCTGAGCGGTATGGTGGCTGTGTGGTCCCATGGTGTTTATACTTGCGTACTATTGTTTGTACAGATGAACGTGGTACCTTCAGGCATTTGGAAATGGCTCCCAAGGATGAACCAGACTTGTGGAGGTCTACAATTGTTTTTCTGAGGGCTTGGTTGATTTATTTTGATTTTCTCATGATGTCAAGCAGAGGCACTGAATTTGAAGGTCGGCCTTGAAATACCTCCACAGGTACACCTCCAATTGACACAACTTATGTCAATTAGCCTATCAGAAGATTCTAAAATCATGACATAATTTTCTGGAATTTTCCAAGCTGTTTAAAGGCACAGTCAACTTAGTGTATGTAAACTTCTGACCCACTGGAATTGTGATACAGTGAATTATGAGTGAAAAACCTGTCTGTAAACAATTGTTGGAAAAATGACTTGTGTCATACACAAAGTAGATGTCCAAGCAGACTTGACAAAACTATAGTTTGTTAACAAGAAATTTGTTGAGTGGTTGAAAAACAAGTTTTAATGACTCCAACCTAAGTGTATGTAATCATCCAACTTCAACTGTATCTCTTAACACCATCCATATTGGATTTCTATTTGCCATATGACATAGTGTTCAACTGGGCTGTGATGTTTCACAAAAGTTCTGAACCTTTCTATTCTCATTGTTTCCACAGATTGTAAATTGAAAATATATATTTTTTTCTTCTAAAAAGTATGATATTATTGATTGATTGACTGCACAGAGATTAGTTTATTTGAGGATTAAAGGTTCATGGTTTGCTGTTCTCTTTCAAAGTTTATTGGTCCGTACACAGTTTAGCAGATGTTATAGCTGGTGCAGCAAAATTATTTTGCTACTAGCTCCTAACAATGCAGTCAAACATGTACACCAAAAATAAGAAACACGTCACTGTAACAGCGATGCAATCTATACTGGTATACAGCCTGGATCTATCCCGGTGAATATACCGAATCAATTTACACATGATATATTAAGAATGATATGTACAGCAGTGAATGATATGGGCTCCTGAGTGGCGCAGCGGTCTAAGGCACTGCAAGTCAGTGCGAGAGGTGTCACTACAGACCCTGGTTCGATTCCAGGCTGTATCACAACTGGCTGTGATTGGGAGTCCCATAGGGCGGCGCACAATTGGCCCAGTGTTGTTAGGGTTTGGCCAGGGTAGGCTGTTATTGTAAATAAGAATTTGTTCTTAACTGACTTGCCTAGTTAAATATATTAGAGTGAGTTATGTAAAGAATCCAGTATATAAATAAATATGCAGTGAGTATAAACAGTAGAACTATTAGGCAATGTACAGTAGTAGATGTATTATGAGCTATGTTGAGGTCACACTATTTAAATACATAGCGTGAAACTGGAAGTGTCCATAGGTTTAATGTCTCTATGACATGGGACAGAAGTGTTGGCTGTGTGTGTAGACTTCCTACATACAGTTAGGTTCTAATTAAAAAGAGTAAAAACTCATGGATGATAATTAAAGCTCAAACCAAGTTTATTCACCCAATGGGTCAGACAGCTGAACAGACCAAGACATATTCACACAAGTACCTGTATGTAACCCTGTATCCTATGCTGAGTCTTCTCCTTACACATCTGAACAGCCAATACACCTCTGTTGCTAGACAGAACTTTAGTGATATC
>NC_056453.1:37109298-37254298 GCF_018296145.1 Oncorhynchus tshawytscha
ACCATCCACAGAGCTGGGCTTTACGGAAGAGTGGCCAGAAAAAAGCCATTGCTTAAAGAAAAATATAAGCAATCACGTTTGGTGTTTACCAAAAGGCATGTGGGAGACTCCCCAAACATATGAAAGAAGGAACTCTGGTCAGATGAGACAAAAATTGAGCTTCTTGGCCATCAAGGAAAACTCTATGTCTGGTGCAAACCCAACACCTCTCATCACCCCATGAACACCATCACCATGGTGGTGGCAGCATCATGTTGTGGGGACGTTTTTCATCGGCAGGGATTGGGAAACCAGTCAGAATTTAAGGAATGATGGATGGCGCTAAATACCGGGAAATTCTTGAGGGAAACCAGTTTCAGACTTCCAGAGATTTGAGACTGGGATGGAGGTTCACCTTCCAGCAGGACAATGAATCTAGCATACTGCTAAAGCAACACTTGAGGGGTTTAAGGGGAAACATTTAAATGTCTTGGAATGGCCTAGTCAAAACCCAGACCTCAATCCAATTGAGAATCTGTGGTATGACCTAGAGATTGCTGTACACCAGCAGAACCCATACAACTTGAAGGAGCTGGAGCAGTTTTGCCCTGAAAAATGGGCAAAAATCCCAGTGGCTAGATGTGCCAAGCTTATAGAGACATACATACCCGAAGAGATGTGCAGCTGTAATTGCTGAAAAGGTGGCTCTACAAAGTAGAGTAGACTTTGGGGGAATAGTTATGCACATTCAAGTTTTCTGTTTTTTTGTCTTATTTCTTGTTTGTTTCACAGTCAAAAAATATTTTGCATCTTCAAAGTGGTAGGCGTGTTGTGTAATTCAAATGATACAAACGCCCCAAAAATCTATTTTAATTCCAGGTTGTAAGGCAACAAAATAGGAACAATGCCAAGGGGGTGTATACTTTCTCAAGCCACTGTATATGTAATTGTTTTAAGAAGGTCATACCAATGATCATTTGGCGATTTGATTTAAAATTTTAAGATCCCTTGAAGTTTTAAAAATATAATATTAAAAATAATATTTGATGAAAAAAATTGTAATTGGTTTTATTGCTATTAGCCAACACAAACGCATTTAATAACAGATTCACAACATGGAACAGTTCCCCCAAAAAATGAATAGAAAGTTTGTTCTGAAGTGCCTGTCCTATATCTGAGACATATACGTAAGATAAGAAAGATTTGTTGTTGTTTTAATACATGTTTTTGGCACTAAACAGTCTCCATATACACAGTGCATTCGGAAAGTATTCAGACTCCTTGATTTTTTCCCCACATTTTGTTACGTTACAATCTTATTTTAAAATGGATTAAATATAAATGTTCCTCATCAATCTACACACAATGTCACATGATGACAAAGCGAAAACAGGTTTTTTGGAAATGTATTATTAAACATAACAAAACAGAAATATCTTATTTACATAAGTGTTCAGACCCTTTGCTATGACATTAAAATTGAGCTCAGGTACATCCTGTTTCCATTCACGGAACCCTGCCAATCCTCTACGACTGGAATACCGACGTAATCTGCCTGAGGATGCCAACAGGCCCCTCAGGTGAGACGTCCGCTGAAGGCCCATTCTGCTAACTGCGGCCTGCTAGCTATCAGGAGCTACTTGGAACCCTACTAATACATGACTGGTCTATCGACGTCACCGCACGAGGAGGAAAAACAGACTTACCTCCATTGAGACGTCCCCCAAAGGCCCTTCTGCTAACTTGCTAGCCCCGGTCTGCTAACTGCTAGCTTGATAGCACCGGTCTGCTAACTGCTTGCTTGCTAACCACAGTCTGCTAACTGCTACCTTGCTAGCCCCAGTCTGCTAACTGCTAGCTTGTTAGCCCCGGCCTACTAACTGTCTGAATCGCAGTGTCCCATGCCAGCCCAAACACTCACTGGATCCATATGATCACTTGGCTAGGCATGGCTCTCTCAAATATCAATATGCTTCGTCCATTACTGTCCTGGTTAGTGATTAATGTCTTATTTCAATGGAGAGCCTCTAGCCCTGCTCAATATGCCTTAACCAACCATGTTGTTCCACCTCCTACATATGCGATGACATCACCTGGTTTAAATGTCTCTAGAGACTATACCTCTCTCATCATTACTCAATGCCTAGGTTTACCTCCAATGTACTCACATCCTACCTTACCTTTCTTTGTCTGTACACTGTGCCTTGACTCTATGCTATCGTGCCCAGAAACCTGCTCCTTTCACTCTCTGTTCCGAACGTTCTAGGCGGCCAGTTCGTATAGCCTTTAGCCATACCCTTATCCTACTTCTCCTCTGTTCCTCTGGTGATGTAGAGGTTAATCCAGGTCCTGCAGTGCCTAGCTCCACTCCCACTAAACAGGTGCTCACATTTGTTGACTTCTGTAACCGTAAAAGCCCTTGGTTTCAGCCCTTGGTTTCATTTTACTCATGCATTCTAGCACACTGCAAAGATAGCCTGCAGAATTCTGGCTTCTCCATCGCTATAACATTTTCCATCAAGGTCTGGAGGCAGTGTTGCAATACTCAAAGATAGCCTGCAGAGTTCTGTCTTACTAAAAAACAATGTGCCTTTGTGCCTTTCCAGAATCAAGTCTCTCACCGTTGCCGCTTGCTATAGACCACCCTCGGACCCCAGATGTGCCCTGGACACCATATGTGAATTGATTGCCCCCCATCTATCTTCAGAGCTCGTGCTACTAGGTGACCTAAACTGGGACATGCTTAACACCCCATCCATACAACAATCTAAGCTTGATGCCCTCAATCTCACACAAATTATTGATGAACCTACCAGGTACAACCCAAAAATCCATAAACACGGGCACCCTGATAGATATCATCCTAACTAACTCGCCCTCCAAATACACCTCTGCTCTTTTCAAAAGATCTCAGCTGCCTCATTGCCTGCATCCGTAATGGGTCTACGATCAAACGACCACACCTCATCATTATCAAACACACCCCAAAACACTTCTGCGAGCACGCCTTTCTAATCGACCTGGCTGGGGTATCCTTGAATGATATTGACCTCATCCCATCAGTAGAGGATGCCTGGTCATTCTTTAAAAGTGCCTTCCTCACCATCTTAAATAAGCATGCTCCATTCAAAAAATGTAGAACCAGGAATAGATATAGTCCCTGGTTCACTCCAGACCTGTCTTCCCTTTACCAGCACAGAAACTTCCTGCGGCGTTCTGCATTAGGATTGAATAGCCCCCGTGATATGCAACTTTTCAGGGAAGTTAGGAACAAATATACACAGGCAGTTAGGAAAGCTGGGGCTAGCTTTTTCAAACAGAAATTTTCATCCTGTAGTACAAACTCAAAAAAGTTCTGGGACACTGTAAATCCATGGGGAATAAGAGCACCTCCTCCCAGCTGCCCACTGCTCTGAGGCTAGAAAACACTGTCACTACCAATAAATTCCACAATAATTGAGAATTCCAACAAGCATTTCTCTACGGCTGGCCATGCTTTCCACCTGGCTACCTCTACCCTGGTCAACTGCCCGGCACCCTCCACAGCAAATCGCCCAAGCCCCCACCATTTCTCCTTCACCTAAAACCAGATAGCTGATGTTCTGAAAGGGCTGCAAAATCTGGACTCCTACAAATCAGCCGGGCTAGACAATCTAGACCCTCTCTTTCTAAAATGATCTGCCGAAATTGTTGCAACCCCTATTACTAGCCTGTTCAACCTTCTTTCGTATCTTCTGAGATTCCCAAAGATTGGAAAGCTGCCGTGGTCATCCCCACTCTTCAAAGGGGGTGACACTCTAGACCAAAACTGCTAAAGACCTATATCTATCCTATCCTGTCTTTCTAAGGTCTTCGAAAGCCAAGTTAACAAACAAATTACCGACTATTTCGAATCCCACCGTACCTTCTCCGCTATACAATCTGGTTTCAGAGCTGGTCATGGGTGCATCTCAGCCACGCTCAAGGTCCTAAATGATATCATAACTGCCATCGATAAGAGACATTACTGTGAAGCCCTATTCATCGACCTGGCCAAGGCTTTCGACTCTGTCAATCACCACATTCTTATTGGCAGACTCGACAGCCTTTGTTTCTCAAATCATTGCATCGCCTGGTTCACCAAATACTTCTCTGATAGAGTTCAGTGTGTCAAATCGGAGGGCCTGTCATCCGGACCTCTGGCAGTCTCTATGGGGGTGCCACAAGGTTCAATTCTCGGGCCGACTCCATTCTGTATACTTCTGGCCCCTCTTTGGACACTGTGTTAACTAACCTCCAGATGAGCTTCAATGCCATACAACTTTCCTTCCGTGGCCTCCAACTGTTCTTAAATGCAAGTAAAACTAAATGCATGCTATTCAATCGATCACTGCCCGCACCTGCCCGCCCATCCAACACCACTACTCTGGACGGCTCTGACTTAGAATACGTGGACAACTACAAATACCGAGGTGTCTGGTTAGACTGTAAACTCTCCTTCCAGACTCACATTAAGCATATCCATTCCAAAATTACATCTAGAATTGGTTTCCTATATCGCAACAAAGCATCCTTCACTCATGCAGCCAAACATACCTGCGTAAAACAGACCATCCTACCGATCCTCGACTTCGGCGATGTCATCTATAAAATAGCCTCCAACACTCTACTCAGCAAACTGGATGAAGTCTATCACAGTGCCATCAGTTTTGTCACCAAATCCCCAGACACTACCCACCATTGCGACCTGTACGCTCTTGTTGGTTGGCCCTCACTTCATACACGTCGCCAAACCCACTGGCTACAGGTTATCTACAAGTCTCTGCTAGGTAAAGCCCTGCCTTATCTCAGCTCACTGGTCACCATAGCAGCACCCACTCGTAGCACACGCTCCAGCAGGTATATCTCAATGGTCACCCCCAAAGCCAATTCCTACTTTGGTCGCCTCTCCTTCCAGTTCTCTGCTGCCAATGACTGGAACGAACTGCAAAAATCACTGAAGCTGGAGACTCATATCTCCCTCACTAGCTTTAAGCACCAGCTGTCAGAGCAGCTCACAGAGCAGCTCACAGATCACTGCACCTGTACATAGCCCATCTGTAAACAGCCCATCTATCTACCTCATCCTCAAACTGTGTTTATTTATCTTGCTCCTTTGCACCCCAGTATCTCTACTTGCACATTCATCTTCTGCACATCTACCATTCCAGTGTTTAATTGCTATATTGTAATTACTTCGCCACCATGGCCTATTTATTGCCTTACTTCTCTTATCCTACCTCATTTGTCCACACCTTGTGGACTTTTTAATTTTTTTAAATTTCACCTTTATTTAACCAGGTAGGCTAGTTGAGAACAAGTTCTCATTTGCAACTGCGACCTGGCTAAGATAAATTATAGCAATTCGACACATACAACAACACAGACTTACACATGGAATAAACAAAACATACAGTCAATAATACTGTAGAAAAATTGAAAACAAAACGTCTTTATACAGTGAGTGCAAATGAGGTAACGTAAGGGAGTTAAGGCAATAAATAGGCCATGGTGGCGAAGTAATTACAATATAGCAATTAAACACTGGGATGGTAGATGTGCAGAAGATGAATGTGCAAGTAGAGATAGTCATTGCATGTCAGAGCAAAAACCAAGCCATGAGGTCGAAGGAATTGTCCGTAGCGCTCCGAGACAGGATTGTGTCAAGGCACAGATCTGGGAAAGGCTACCAAAAAATGTCTGCAGCAATGAAGGTCCCCAAGAACACTGTGGCCTCCATCATTCTTAGATGGAACAAGTTTGGAACCACCAAGACTCTTCCTAGAGCTGGCCACCCAGCCAAAGTGAACAATCGGGGGAGAAGGGCCTTGGTCAGGGAGGAGACCATGAACCTGATGGTCACTCTGACAGAGTTCCAGGGTTCCTCTGTGGAGATGGGAGAACCTTCCAGAAGGACAAACATATTTGCAGTACTACACCAATCAGGCCTTTACGGTAGAGTGGTCAGACGGAAGCCACTCCTCAGTAAAAGGCATAAGAGAGCCATTTGGAGTTTGCCAAAAGTCATCTAAAGGACTCTCAGACCATGAGAAACAAGATTCTCTGGTCTGATGAAAATAAGATTGAACTCTGGCCTGAATGCCAAGCGACCCGTCTGAAGGAATCCTGACACCATCCTTACAGTGAAGCATGGTGGTGGCAGCATCATGTTGTGGGGATGTTTTTCAGCGGCAGGGACGGGAAGACTAGTCAGGATCAAGGGAAAGATGAATGGAGCAAAGCACAGAGAGTTCCTTGGTGAAAACCTGCTGCAGAGCACTCAGGACCTGACTGGTGTGAAGATTCGCCTTCCAACAGGGCAACAACCCTAAGCACACAGCCAAGACAACGCAGGAGTGGCTTCGGGACAAGTCTCAATGTCCTGAGTGGCACAGCCAGAGCCCTGACTTGAACCCGATCGAACATCTCTGGAGAGACCTGAAAATAGCTGTGCAGTGACACTCCCCATCCAACCTGTCAGATCTTGAGAGGATCTGCAGAGAAGAATTGTAGAAACTCCCCAAATACAGGTGTACCAACCTTGTACCGTCATAGCCAAGAAGACTCAAAGCTGTAATCGCTGCCAAAGGTGTTAAACAAAGTACTGATAAAGGGTCTTAATACTTATGTAAATGTGATCTTTTTATTTTTTGCCAAACAAAATAAAAACCAGTTTTTCCTTTGTCAATATGGGGTATTGTGTTTAGATTGATGAGGGGGAAAAACAATGTGATTAATTTTAGAATAAGGCTGTAACGTAACAAAATGTTGAAAAAGTGAAGGGGTCTGAATACTTTCCAAATGCACTGTACATCCTTCCACTTGTTGGAGGCCTAGATCAAAACAACAGATGTACATGCTTGTGAGAGTCTCACCTCATATTGATGTGTAGCCCAAACTGTTCGGACGGAAGTAGGCAGATAGGCTGGACTGACTTCAGAAGAGTCCAAAGACGCTTGTGGGGGTCACAGAGAGAAATGGAGAACACCATCGTGGTCGAGTTTCATCTTTCCATAGAGGGGTCATAATAGTTTATAAGCCAAACCGATTTTCTGGATGTCTCATGGTCTGACAAACACTGCTCTAGCTCTGTCACAGAAGTGCAAAAAAACATATCTCTATCTTAATAAACTGACAGATTTTGATAGGGATGTTTGTATTATGCTAATTAGATTTCCACAGGGGCAGACATTGACCTTAGTGGGCTTTAAGAAGCATAGGCCATTCACTATTCACATACTGTCATACTACTAGGCCAGACAATGAGGCCAAGGTCAATTTAAAAAGAGCAAGAGAGGAAGTTCCACAATCTGTTTTAAAAAGAAGCAAAACAGAACTTTAAACATTGGGAGAAGTGGTTCTCTTTCCCCTCCTCCTTGTGTAGAAAGTGAGTCATTCAATATGTAGGCACCTATGTCTATTCACATTTCGGATTAGAATTGTGCAACCATTTATTTAAAGTAGGCTTTATGAGAAATATGTAGGCCCTATGCAATGATGGGAATTTTCATAATTTCCATTCAACAGTTTTGACACCTCAATGATTTGACTATGTTAGGCTAATTAGATATCTAGAATTTATAGGACTATAAAACAAATCCACTGCCACCACACTAGGTGAGTGTGGCAGAGCCTGTCTAGTAGCCTACTACATCGTGTCAGTGAGTTGTCACCATGAAATAACGCTACACGGAGAAATTCATTCCCGTGGTCAGGTCGCCACAGACCTCGCAGCTGGAACTTTAACAAGTTCCTGAAATTCTAGAGCATATTTGTCCCTGTCTCGTGCGGTCGAGCAGAGAGCACAGTCGCCCCTTTATCTGGGCGCTGGAGTTTTCAGCATTAGCGTCGTAGACATGAGTTGTTTTTTTTTATCTGGGCCATAATTCAACCTTTACTACATGCGCAAACATTCCAATGGTTTGCCTTCTGGCGGGAGAAGGCAGGGTGCGTCAGGCCGCGTGCACGGCTCCATGGAAGTCGGTCTGACTAATTGAATTGTGACAGTTTAATAAAAGGATAGACTACTTTTTCTTTGCTTCCGCCGTTAAATGATTACACTCGGAAATTTAACTGCGCCTGTAAAATATAGGTTTTTAACAATGTCAGCCTGTTATATTGTTTCATCTTTTTAACACATCTCTTACGAAAAAACGCATTTATTGAATGTGATTTAATTTGAAGTTACCACATGTCAAGCAACATGTTATAACATAAAACTACACATGTGATGACATAACATAACACATAGAACATGATCCCGTGTGAAATTAATGTGAAATAAATGTGACAAAATGGGAATGAAAAAATGCCAACATAACACAAAACTACACAACTGGAGGTCGGTGGCACCTTAATTGGGGAGGACAGCTGGTGTTAACAGCTGGAACAGGTAAGGGCATCAAACACATGGTTCCCGTGAATTTGATAACATTTAGACTCAACCTCACTTGGGATTTGAACTCACAACTTTTTGGTCACCAGCTACCTAAAGTTCCTGTTGCACTACCACAAATCAAATTCAATCCAATTTTCTTCGTCACGTGGTCACGTGTCAAATACAACAGTTAAACGCTTACTTACAAGCCCTTAACCAACAATGCTTTAAGAAGTTAAGAAGAAAAATGTGTTATGTAAAGAAATAGACAAGTAGAAAAATAGAAAATAATGTAACAAATAATTAAAGAGCAATTACGAGGCTACAGGGAATACCAGTACAGAGTCAATGTGGAGGCTATATACAGGGAATACCAGTACAGAGTCAATGTGGAGGCTATATACAGGGGGTACCGGTACAGAGTCAATGTGGAGGCTATATACAGGGGGTACCAGTACAGAGTCAATGTGGAGGCTATATACAGGGGGAACCAGTACAGAGTCAATGTGGAGGCTATATACAGGGGGAACCAGTACAGAGTCAATGTGGAGGCTATATACAGGGGGAACCAGTACAGAGTCAATGTGGAGGCTATATACAGGGGGTACCGGTACAGAGTCAATGTGGAGGCTATATACAGGGGGTACCGGTACAGAGTCAATGTGGAGGCTATATACAGGGAATACCAGTACAGAGTCAATGTGGAGGCTATATACAGGGGGAACCAGTACAGAGTCAATGTGGAGGCTATATACAGGGGGTACCGGTACAGAGTCAATGTGGAGGCTATATACAGGGGGTACCGGTACAGAGTCAATGTGGAGGCTATATACAGGGAATACCAGTACAGAGTCAATGTGGAGGCTATATACAGGGGGTACCGGTACAGAGTCAATGTGGAGGCTATATACAGGGGGAACCAGTACAGAGTCAATGTGGAGGCTATATACAGGGGGAACCAGTACAGAGTCAATGTGGAGGCTATATACAGGGGGAACCAGTACAGAGTCAATGTGGAGGCTATATACAGGGGGTACCGGTACAGAGTCAATGTGGAGGCTATATACAGGGGGAACCGGTACAGAGTCAATGTGGAGGCTATATACAGGGGGAACCGGTACAGAGTCAATGTGGAGGCTATATACAGGGGGAACCGGTACAGAGTCAATGTGGAGGCTATATACAGGGGGTACTGGTACAGAGTCAATGTGGAGGCTATATACAGGGGTTACCAGTACAGAGTCAATGTGGAGGCTATATACAGGGGGTACCATTACAGAGTCAATGTGGAGGCTATATACAGGGGGTACCAGTACAGAGTCAATGTGGAGGCTATATACAGGGAATACCAGTACAGAGTCAATGTGGAGGCTATATACAGGGGGTACCGTTACAGAGTCAATGTGGAGGCTATATACAGGGAATACCAGTACAGAGTCAATGTGCGGGGGCACCGGGTAGTTAAGGTAATTGAGGTAATATGTAGATGTAGGTAGAATTAAAGTGACTATGCATAGATAACAACAGAGAGTAGCAGCAGCATAAAAGAGGGGTCTGGGTAGCCCTTTGATTAGCTGTTCAGGAGTGTTATGGCTTGGTGGTAGAAGCTGTTAAGAAGTCTTTTGGACCTAGACTCTAGCGCTCTGGTACCGCTTGCCATGCGGTAGCAGAGACAACAGTCTATGACTAGGATGGCTGGCATCTTTGACTATTTTTAGGGCCTTCCTCTGACACCGCCTGGTATAGAGGTCCTGGATGGCAGGAAGCTTGGCCCCAGTGATATACTGGGCAGTACGCATTACCCTCTGTAGTGCTTTGCGGTCTGAGGTCGAGCAGTTGCCACATCAGGCAGTGATGCAACCAGTCAGGATGCTCTCAATGGTGCAGTTGTAGAACCTTTTGAGGATTGTGCCAAATATTTTCAGTCTCCTGAGGGGGAATAGGCTTTGTCTACTGTTGTCTCATCGGCAAACTCGATGATGGAGTCGTGCCTGACCATACAGTCATGAGTGAACAGGGAGTACAGGAGGGGACTGAGCACGCACCCCTGAGGGGCCCCCGTGTTGAGGATCAGCATGGCGGATGTGTTGTTACCCACCCTTACCACCTGGGGGTGGTCTCTTTAGATGTAATGGAGATTGGCAAGAATCCATTTCTGCACGTTGCCTAAAGTTGCAGTAAAAATAAAGTAAATATTTACAGCAACTTGGTGTTATTCCTATTTAATGACAGTATGCTGCTCTATTCTGATTTCAACTACTGTACAATCTTGTACTGTGACCACAAATAGGACTCAGCCTTAAATGGGAGTTAGAGCACCAGATCGGTGAGTGTGAAAAAGAAATGGCCACAGACTTATAGCCAAGAATGCATTTCTGCACTTTGCTAAAAGCTGCCCAGAATCAAGTAAATAATTGTCCAATTATTACCACCAAGAAAAACTAGCAGTGCTCAAGAACACATGATTTAAAGTATACATTCATTCTTTGGAGATTTGAACGTGCAGCCTCTTGTTTGGGAATGCATTGGACAACTTTTGATTTGATTTTTGGTTGCTTTTAGCCATGTACAGAACTGCATTCTTGCCAATAACTCTGTGGCCATATCTCTTTCACGCTCACAGATCTGGTGGTACATTTTAAAGTGTAGTAATGATTGTACCTAATGTGGATTAAGTCAAGGGGCATTTCTGAAGGCACTTTATGCATGCTTAAAGCAAGATTTTATCAGATTCATTCTAGCGGACACCCGCATAGCTGTTGTTTTGGCAGTGTCGGAGGTGGAACTGCGTAAGAGCTGTCAAATCCACAAGTGTCTCTGGCATTATACCTGAAGCTGAAATTGCCTTTGGCTGCACAGAGTTAAGAGAAATCCCATGCAGCCTCATTTATAAATTGGAACACTGGAATGTGATATGTAATCTACACCTCAATAAGAATGATAGACATCCACATTCTTTTCTTTAATGAATTTCAATTCGAGTGTCATTATTTCCATATAGCCTACACTTTCTTGTTCTGAACTTCTAACGCCAATAGGAAGGGTGTGACTTCGTGACCATGTCAAGAACTGCTACATTTAAAGTTGGTTTTGTCAGATAATCTCACGATTATTGTTTTGATTCAGGGCAACTTTTAGCAAAGTGCAGAAATGTATTGTTGCCATTAAATCTGTGGACGATCTCTGTCATAACCACAGACCTGGTGGTGTAGCAGGACATTCAGGTGACTGTCACCTAAGAGGTTGTGAGTTCAGGTGTGGTTGTGTCCCAAGTGTGCTAAATGATGTTGAGGTCAATTCAGTTGGTTAAGGCTAGAGGGCACTATTTTCACGTCCTCTTATGGATAGGGGAGACGCTAGCGTCTCAACTGGCCAATTGCTGGGGGAAATGCAGAGCGCCAGATTCAAATAAAATGCTATAAAATTCAAACTTTCATTAAATCACACATGTAAGATACTCAATTAAAGCTACACTCGTTGTGAATCCAGCCAACATGTCAGATTTTAAAAATGCTATTCGGCGAAAGCATAAGAAGCTATTATCTGATAGCCTGCACCATCTGCACCAGCAGTAAACAAAGGAGCTAGCATAGCAGGCGCTACACAAAACGCAGAAATAAAATATAAATCATGCCTTACCTTTGACGAGCTTCTTTTGTTGGCACTCCAATACGTCCCATAAACATCACAATTGGTCCTTTTGTTCGATTAATTCCGTCCATATATATCGAAAATGTCCATTTATAAAGCGCGTTTGATCCAGAAAAAAACAGCTTACAAAAACGCAACGTCACTACAAAATATTTCAAAAGTTGCCTATAAACTTTGCCAAAATATTTCAAACTACTTTTGGTATTTTTAAACGTTAATAATCGAACAAATTGTAGACGGGGCAATACAGGAAAGAAAAGAAACCAGCACTGCTTTTCACGTCTTGCGCAACTCACAAAAGTGTCCCCAGTTCTGAGTTGGCCTACTTCTTCATATCACAAAGGAATAACCTCAACCATATTCCAAAGACTGGCGACATCCAGTGGAAGTGGTAGGAACTGAAAATAGGTTCCTATTAAATATCCAATGGCAAAGACAATATAGGGAACAGAGGGGGGGATTCTGAACAGTTAGTCCTCTGGGTTTTGCCTGCTACATAAGTTCTGTTATACTCACAGACATGATTTAAACCGTTTTAGAAACGTCAGAGGGTTTTCTATCCAAATTTATGAATGATATGCAGATCTTATATTTTTGGCATCCAAAAGTGAAAATTCTGCCCCCTAGCTTTAAGAGGTTTTAACCTACCAATTTCACAACAACTACCTCATACAAACTTGTGAAATCATGTGAAAACTGTTTTTGGAACACTCACATGTGACATTTCACATGTGAGTATGTGTTTTTGAAACACTTCACATGTGATTCACATTTTCAAATGTGGAATTCCATGTACTATCACGGTTCAGTAAAAACATGACCCCTCCTGGGATTTGAACTCACAACCTCTGGATCTGAGGTATGCTGTGGTGTTGCGCAGGCAGCTGTTTGTTCAGCTGCTCGTTCAGCTGCAATTGTTAATATCCCATCCATAACCTCCCAACTAGGCCTATATGTGACAAAGTGAATATCTGAGGCCTGTACTGACGCTAACCTGCAAATATAGAAAATGTCTTGTTGTCTACAGTCAGAGACTGCGTAATAATTTTTTTCACAGGGGGTGCAGGATTTTCTTGTTGTCTGATATAGATATATTTCTGCTTTTAATATCTGACATTTAGGTAAGCTATTTGTTTAACTTTTATTTAATTAGATACATGCAGCTTCTCTTCTGTCATTATATGTTGCCCAGAATATTGTAATAAATTGATAGAATTAATGCTTCAATCTAGCTGACATCGGTAAAGTTCTCTGTCATCTTTGGTTCTTCATGGAACAAAAACATTTAGGTACTGGCAGTGGCGACCCGTCATTCAAGCCAAAATGCAGGTGTTTCAGCCTAGCTCTTTGCTTTCTGTAATGGTGGGGCAGCCAGTGGGAAATATGGAGAATAGGGGTTGGTAAAGTTCTCTAGTTGTGCCGTGATTGGCTCAGTGTTCTGTCACTCATTGGGACACTGCTTCACCATAAAATCTACGGGGAGAGCTAAAAAATGTAAGGCCCTTGGGTACTGTCATGGAGTTACATTAGAAGTGCTCATCCAAGAAGGCTCAAAGTCATTGGCTACAGATAAAATGACGTCATATCACGTTATATCTACTGTTGCTTTGATTGGACACATACTTTCAAAATCTTAGCTAAACAAGCAGTCATCCTCATGAATCAAGTTGATAAACTTCTGGCAAATCCTTTTCAATCCTTGTCATGATGAAGAGAAATTATAGATAAAACGTATTGGTGCTCATCGGCCATTGGACAAAAACATGACACAACAATTTGCAAATTGTAAATTCAACAATGAGTGGTATGGAATAAATCAGTGGCTAACTGCAAGCATTGCAAAAGCAATCACTTGCCTGCTATTCAGTGGAGTGGGTGTGTGGTCCAAGTCTGGGTTTAAGGGTCTCTTTTCCAAGCTTGAAAGGATCCACATTCACATGCAACAGACTTAAGTGAGTTTAAGACAATTGTAAACTCTGAGACAAAAGAGCTCCGAATGGGAAAATACATTTTACACGGTCATCCAACTCGGAATTCCAGGTTGGGAACTCAAACTCAAACTAACGTAATGATTCAACCTTGTTTTTTCCAGAGTTCCCAGTTGTCTTGAAAGCACCATACATCCAGAGAATGGCAGACTTTGATGACAGGGAGATATGTATACTGTAACTAAGAAAGTAAAACTAAGTGTATGTTGTGTGGTAAGCTGTTAGTAACCCATGTGCCTCACCCTCACCCTGGTCCCTTTCCCCCTCACAACGTAGCCTTCTGTTCTTCCTTGGTGGTGCACATGTAGCCTATAGCCTGTTTTAGAGAAATGTCATCATCAAATATTGTAGGAGCTTTCATTGTCTGCTTATATGCCCCCTTTATTTATCTTACGGTTCTGACTTGGTGTACAGGAAGAAAACTGTAAGAACGGCCCATATTCTGAATTCTGTCGCTGTACATTTCAAAAGTGCTGAACAAATATTTATAACTATGTCAGTCCTAGCTCTCTCATTAATGTCTTAAAATTACGGATTGCCTCTTATCTGCGCTCATCGTTCCCTTATGCCATAGTTTGTACATCTCAATTGTCAGTAGAAACCACATTTGTTTAAGGAAGTCAGCCATGTTTTTTTAAAAGGCAGGATATTAGGCTGAATGAACTGTTTACTCCACCAAGATGTACAAGCTACAATCCCCACTGGGTACCGGGGATAAAATGAAATAACTGAAAAAGAACTGGAAAGACGTTCTGTACAAATTTCCAAATTACATCAGTTTGGCCGGTTGTCAGGAAATAGAAATCTGTAAAAAACGACCCAACATGGTTCTGATAAGATTTCAGTTCGGCATTGGATGCATATTTTATGTGGTTGAAGTAATATAAGCTTTTATGATTCTGATAAAGCCAGCAGCTCTACAGAAGGTATTTAACTGCACATTCACATTCTTTCAAGATGCTGAATGAAAGAAATCATATTTCTCCACACCTTTAGTCTACATTCGGGGTAGATCTGTCATTTTACTGCAAGAAAGGCTTTATTCCGCAGGAGTTAATGTCAAGGCTATGTAAGAGGTTATATACCTACAGATAATATCAAGGCTATGTGAGAAGTTATAGACCTACAGATAATATCAAGGCTATGTATAGAGGTTATAGACCTACAGTCAGTATGAAGACTATGTATAGAGGTTATATACCTACAGTCAGCATCCAGATGTCAGTTTCCATTTAACCCATCTAAACAATAGGCTACAGTTCCTTTGACATTCCCTAGGCCTATTTGAAGTCCCCATCTCGTGACGAATTTGTGTGCCAGTACTGCTATCGTCCTTTTTACAGCACTGCTATCATCCTTTTTCCAGCACTGCTATCATCCTTTTCTCCAAAAACTTCTCCAAATCCACTTCTTCAAATCTTTCCCAAACATTAGGCTGCTTTTCTGGCCCTCCCTAGTCTTCATTTGCAACTCTCCATTTTGCAGCTTTTCTCATATCATATAAATCAATTCATTCAGAAGCTCAAGCTAGCAGCATCGAATAAACTTTGTAACGACAGAGCCGCCAGTGTTCTCAAATCTGCGTCCCTGCGCATCGTCAGCTGTCGCACAGACAGTCAGACGGACAGACAGCCAGGAGCCAATATTATTAACCTTTACGACATGTATTTATCAGCTAAATTACACATCTCTATCACTCAATTTCTATAGCTGGATTCAAACTTGCAATCTTTGGAATCAGAGGCAGATACATATACCCATCCGCCAAACCCGAATCCTACTTGAAGGTAACAGTGCTCACTGTTGCCCCTAGTGGCTGGTTCCCACGTCATCTCCCAACATCCTTAGACAGATGGATGTTGAATACTTGTATCACGCGTGACCTAGCTAATTTGACGTGCGTACAGTTAGGCTCTAAAGCGTAATGCCAGATAACCTTGAATAATAAAAGAAAAACCTCAACGTAGCCAATAGATATAACAAGAATGACATGTTTATGGATTTTTTTAAAGGTATTGTTTTGTCTTTATTCAAGCCGCTCACCACATACAATGTTATATCCTTCCTGTTTGGCCCTGTCTGGGGGTGTCCTCGGATGGGGCCACAGTGTCTCCTGACCCCTCCTGTCTCAGCCTCCAGTATTTATGCTGCAGTAGTTTATGTGTCGGGGGGCTAGGGTCAGTTTGTTATATCTGGAGTACTTCTCCTGTCCTATTCGGTGTCCTGTGTGAATTTAAGTGTGCTCTCTCTAATTCTCTCTTTCTCTCTTTCTTTCTCTCTCTCGGAGGACCTGAGCCCTAGGACCATGCCTCAGGACTACCTGACATGATGACTCCTTGCTGTCCCCAGTCCACCTGACCGTGCTGCTGCTCCAGTTTCAACTGTTCTGCCTTATTATTATTGGACCTTGCTGGTCATTTATGAACATTTGAACATCTTGGCCATGTTCTGTTATAATCTCCACCCGGCACAGCCAGAAGAGGACTGGCCACCCCACATAGCCTGGTTCCTCTCTAGGTTTCTTCCTAGGTTTTGGCCTTTCTAGGGAGTTTTTCCTAGCCACCGTGCTTCTACACCTGCATTGCTTGCTGTTTGGGGTTTCAGGCTGGGTTTCTGTACAGCACTTTGAGACATCAGCTGATGTACGAAGGGCTATATAAATACATTTGATTTGATTTGATTTCATGACCATAAACCGGCAGGTTATGAGTCAACCTGGTCATCACCAGTACGCTGATTTTTCCTCTGCGCCACAAAGCCTGTAGGATTCCACTAAACATTCATTACCTATAACACATCTGTGCACTTGGCAAAATATCATCATCTGCACTATTTCAGTTATCCATTTTTCGGACTATTCTCTCATTATTGATTTAATTTATTTCAGCAATTTGAGGGTTTTCTGTATAGCTGTCTAATGTCAGAGGGGCATATTATTCTGTTTTAATGTTCCTCCTGAATCTCTTTGATAAATATAATAGTTTTTATTTTGTGTTTTTTTCTTTAAACAAAGCTGAAATGTACTCAGTCTGAAGTGTATAAATACTGGTGAAATCAGTCACCGACATGGGTATGGTGGTGTAACAGAAAGATTGGAATCCTTTGAATCAAGAGGATATGTGTTCAAATCTCAGGGAAGGACATTACATTTATATATAAACATACACGATGTAGTAATGTATGTCAAATATTTAAGTTGAAAACTATGTTAAAAGCATTACAACACATTTTTGTTTGCAGGGCATCACCTGTGAAATCTCGTGAAAATCCACATGTGAAACTTCATGTGAAATATTACATGCGAATTGTTTTTAAAAAAAACATGGTTTCACAGGATTTCATATGTTTTGTAATATGCGTTTTTCTTAAAGGGATGTTTTTGTCAATTAAACTCTTTGTCCACTTTGTGTCCGGGACAAAAAAAAACGAGAAAAAAAATCAATAAAAGCGTCGATGTCAAATGAAAAGGTTATATAATATTTGTAATGAAAAGAATAAATAATATTGGTAATGAAAAGGAGGACTTTGCTCACTCTCACCTCGTCCTGGATGAGTCTAAACACACGTTGAGAGCATCTAACTGGAGAGAGAGATATAAAATAAACATTGCTATGGCACCAGCCATCATTTAAAAAAATCTCTCGCAGTTTGTCTGTCTAGAAGAGACGGCTTTCGGCACCTCAGCTGTTGAACTTGAACTTTTCCTTGATTTATGACACCGCTGGTATTCAATGTATGAGATGAATCAGACAGCTAAGACGTGTTATTGTGTTATACGTGTTATTGCACTAGAATCTAATGTGCTCGGTTTGGGTGCATCAGTCATATTTATTTTTATTAGGAAAACGCATCAATGAAGTTTGTAACGATACATTTGGAGAGATATGGTCTATAGGCTTACTCATGTCTGCGTTTTACTGGTGGTGGGGAGGGAGGATTACATCACCGCGCACATGGATATATCGTCTGATCCAGGCGGGGCTCAGTTTGGTGTCCGGCAACGGCCAGTGCATCATCTAGCCCTAGACAACATGCGGACACCCAGAAACCAACAGGACCCAACTCTAAGACTAGTGAGAAACCAGGACCTGACGCACTTTACGCACGGGAAAGCCCAGTGGAAATGCAGCCAGGGCGAATCATGCTACTGACACCGCTGGGTCTGGTATAACGTTTTCGTTGAAAGTGCTTTGAATGTGCGTTTTTTTTGTTGCCTTGATAAAACAGTGAAGGGCTTACGTTCCATTCAGACGCGTGTCATGGACTCTAAAGTTACGCAGCGAAACTCTCCACTGGCTCAGGGCATCAACTTTCCTCTCTCAGACTGCAATCACCGGTTGCTATGGTGACTAAATTCCAGCCAGCTGAAACTTTTTGAGGCATTTTTTTCGCGGAGTTTGAGAAACAGATCACCGGGTTGGAACGCGTGCGTGACGACGGGCGCTGGACTACGGGGTGCCACGGGACTCCACACGCACACACACACACTTACACCGACATCCCGGGGGGAAACGGATGATCGTTTCTACCGTATAAGGATTCTACTTGTTATATTGTACTCTATATCACTTGGAACTATTGTTACCAGATAGAGATATGGATAACTCGTACTGTTTCCTTGCCATGTCCATGCTGGTTCTGTCCCTCGGGTTTAGGATAGAGGAGGGCATGTGCCAACACTACTACCTCCTCCGTCCCATCCCCAGCGACACTCTCCCTATTGTGGAGCTCAAAGAGGACCCAGACCCTGTCCTGGATCCGAAAGAACGGGACCTGAACGAGACCGAACTAAGATCCAACTTGGGTAGTCACTTCGACCCCCACTTCATGTCCATCACCCCGCCAGAGGACAAGTACTCAGGCAACGAGGACCTGGGCGACTCGGAGATGCGTCAGAAGCCATCCGTCGCGATGCCCAAAGAGATCAAAGCCATTGAGTTTGAGATCCAGCAAGGCAAGAAGCACAAGCCCAGTAAAAAACTCAGAAGAAGGCTGCAACTGTGGCTGTGGTCTTACACCTTCTGTCCAGTTGTTTATACATGGAACGACCTCGGGAACAGATTCTGGCCGCGCTACGTGAAGGTGGGGAGCTGCTACACTAAGCGTTCTTGTTCGGTCCCTGAAGGGATGCTTTGCAAACCTGCCAAATCGGCCCATTTTACGATCTTAAGATGGAGGTGCCTGCAGAGAAAAGGAGGTCTGAAATGTGCTTGGATACCAGTTCAGTACCCCATTATATCTGAGTGCAAATGCTCCTGCTCGAACTGAAATAAACTGAAATGATTTTTTTTATTATTATTTCTTTAAAAAAAAAATCATAGTTACATGAATGTTTTTTATATGCACTGCCAAGTGTAAGAATGTATATTTTATGTGTGTGTGTGGCGCCATTTAATGTTATGATGACACACTTTGTAGAAAGGTCAGTAATTATTATTACAATATAACCAGCATCTACTGTATTTGTTGAACATATCTTGAATGTGATGTATCTTTATATTTATATTGAAGAAGAGCACTTCGCATTGCGAACCATTAAAATACTATTATTGAAGGACTTAACAGCTATTTTCCATTGTTTGGGAAGAACAAATAAATACGTGTTTTTTTTTTTTACCTCTGATGTGGCAAAATTAGCCCAAATGTAAATTGAGCTTGTGGAAACTGGATAAAGGGAAAGTTGGTGGGTAAATAATGTAAAATAAGAGTAACTGCCAACCTATTTATGCTTTATGTTTCATGTAGCCACAGTTCAAATAAACCCACACAGATGACACTTGGGAAGGACTTTTTGTTTTGTTACAACTTTTGTTGGTTTTACATCTCCCTTGTCCTCAAATTGCAGTACATTTGGCCAGATTTTTTTTTAGACTATATAAAAAAGAAATAAAAAAGAAATGGGCCTTACAGACTATGCAGACTGTGGTTGTGGGAAAAGTTTAGGGAAAGTTTTAGTGTCTTTGATTATTCAGCTGCTGACCACACATATACATGTCTAACATGGAACCTTTCTGCTCTCAACATCTGTCCTGTAGCTACAGATATTGGCACATCTTGATCCTCTTCCCTCTTGGTCTCCTTCCCTCTTGGTCCTGTTCCCTCTTGGGCCTATTCCCTCTTGGTCCTCTTCCCTCTTGGGCCTCTTCCCTCTTGGTCCTCTTCCCTCTTGGGCCTCTTCCCTCTTGGTCCTCTTCTCTCTTCCCTCTTCTCTCTTCCCTCTTGGTCCCCTTCCCTCTTGGTCCTCTTCCCTCTTGGGCCTCTTCCCTCTTGGTCCTCTTCTCTCTTCCCTCTTCTCTCTTCCCTCTTGGTCCCCTTCCCTCTTGGTCCTCTTCCCTCTTGGACCTCTTCCCTCTTGGGCCCCTTCCCTCTTGGTCCCCTTCCCTCTTGGTCCTCTTCCCTCTTGGGCCTATTCCCTCTTGGTCCTCTTCCCTCTTGGGCCTCTTCCCTCTTGGTCCTCTTCCCTCTTGGGCCTCTTCCCTCTTGGTCCTCTTCCCTCTTGGGCCTCTTCCCTCTTGGTCCTCTTCTCTCTTCCCTCTTCTTTCTTCACTCTTGGTCCCCTTCCCTCTTGGTCCTCTTCCCTCTTGGGCCTCTTCCCTCTTGGGCCTCTTCCCTCTTGGTCCTCTTCCCTCTTGGGCCCCTTCCCTCTTTGGCCTCTTCCCTCTAGGACCTCTTCCCTCTTGGGCCCCTTCCCTCTTGGGCCCCTTCCCTCTTGGGCCTCTTCCCTCTTGGTCCTCTTCCCTCTTGGGCCTCTTCCCTCTTGGTCCTCTTCCCTCTTGGGCCTCTTCCCTCTTGGGCCTCTTCTCTCTTGGTCCTCTTCCCTCTTGGTCCTCTTCTCTCTTTCCTCTTGGTCCTCTTCTCTCTTGGTCCTCTTCTCTCTTCCCTCTTGGTCCTCTTATCTCTTCCCTCTTGGTCCTCTTCCCTCTTGGTCCTCTTCCCTCTTGGGCCCCTTCCTCTTTGGCCTTTTCCCCTCTTGGACCTCTTCCCTCTTGGGCCTCTTCCCTCTTGGGCCTCTTCCCTCTTGGGCCTCTTCCCTCTTGGTCCTTTCCCTCTTGGGCCTCTTCCCTCCTGGGCCTCTTCCCTCTTGGGCCTCTTCCCTCTTGGGCCTCTTCCCTCTTGGGCCTCTTCCCTCTTGGTCCTCTTCCCAATTGGGCCCCCTCCCTTCTTCCTTTATTCCGCTTAGTAGGTGCTCTGTGGGTACACTGGTGATTCATTTTCCCTATTCTCCTCAGCCCTTTTCCTGGTTGCTCTCCTCAAACCCCCAGATGGCAAGTCTAACTTCATCTCCAAAGGCCTTGAACCAACAATCCTGCAGTTATATGGCAAAGTCACCACCTCATGTGCCAGAAAGGTCCAGACACTTTGGCAGACAGAGGTATTCTACACTATAATAGCCTAGACATGAGTAGGATGGTTTGTTGTTGTTTGTGTATTGTACCACTCAGTCCCATTGAGTATTCTCATCGCACCTGGACACCGTTTTGAGAAAGATGAGACAGTTACACACACTGAAAGACAGTAGTCCTTTTTCAAACCTGCTGCTTGTGACCTGCTGCTGCTGCTACAAAATGAATGAACTATCTAGAGACTACTTTAAATAAGTGTGAATTCTATCAGAAAACTTCCCTTGTGTGATGAGAATGGGGAAAACCCACACCACTCACTGACATGTCTTTTTCAAACCCGTGACCTCGGCTGCTGCTACCAATTGAAGAGACTATAGCTTCAGTGAATGTGGACTTTTCTCTTTTATAAATTGCCTTTATAACGCTATGGATACCATTAAGTTAAGTTCAGCACACCAATCTTTCATTCAATCAGAATGGCTTTTATTCACAGTTCAAATACAGGTACTGTTTTACTGCGTGTGAAATAGAAAGTGTGGAATGGAAGCAAGCCAATGTGAATCCACAGGCAAGCCAGGAGCACTGCTCATAACAACATGAGCAGGACCTGGTCTGGGCAACACTGCTTCATTTCATTACACTACCTCTTGATGAAAGCTACTACTGGAGCCTTTTACTAATTCAATATACGTTATATTTGACTGTACACGTTGTTTCAGGAAAGGGGAGCGAGATGAACGACATTTTCTGTCTGTAGAGACACCAGTTGCCTGCCAGGGACTTGTTTTTCTATATGCCCGTGTGCTTAGAGTACGCCTGCTTTGAGAGGGGTGCAAAGCCCAGACACACCTTTTCATTATTTCTAACAAGTATAACTGAAATTTTCCTGCTTTCTCCTTCTTTTTCTTCTTCTTCTTCTTCTTCTTCTTCTCCTTCTTCTCCTTCTTCTTCTTCTTCTTCTTCTTCTTCTCCTTCTTCTCCTTCTTCTCCTTCTCCTTCTTCTCCTTCTTCTTCTTCTTCTTCTTCTTCTTCTTCTTCTTCTTCTCCTTCTTCTTCTTCTTCTCCTTCTTCTTCTTCTTCTCCTTCTTCTCCTTCTTCTTCTTCTTCTTCTCCTTCTTCTTCTCTTCTTCTTCTTCTCTTCTTCTTCTTCTTCTTCTTCTTCTTCTCCTTCTTCTTCTTCTCTTCTTCTTCTTCTTCTTCTTCTTCTTCTCCTTCTTCTTCTTCTTCTCCTTCTTCTTCTTCTTCTTCTTCTTCTCCTTCTTCTCCTTCTTCTTCTTCTTCTTCTTCTTCTTCTTCATTTCAACAGTTTTCTGAAGCAGCAGCGAAGCTTATGTGTGAACCTTTTGGAGTCACGAACCAAAGTAATGAAACAAGGACTGTGAAACTAAAGTAGAAGAACATACGCCATAGTATGTGGTTATACTATATCAATACTATATTATACTATACCAATACTATATTATACTATATCAATACTATATTATACTATATCAATACTATATTATACTATATCAATACTATATTATACTATACCAATACTATATTATACTATACCAACACTATATTATACTATACCAATACTATATTATACTATACCAATACTATATTATACTATACCAATACTATATTATACTATACCAATACTATATTATACTATACCAATACTATATTATACTATACCAATACTATATTATACTATACCAATACTATATTATACTATACCAATACTATATTATACTATACCAATACTATATTATACTATACCAATACTATATTATACTATACCAATACTATATTATACTATATCAATACTATATTATACTATATCAATACTATATTATACTATACCAATACTATATTATACTATACCAATACTATATTATACTATACCAATACTATATTATACTATACCAATACTATAATATACTATATCAATATGAGTGCCCTAAGAACTTTACTGGATTAACACAGACAGGACAGCCAATAAATGTGTTTCATTATTTATGTGGTCAAGAAGTTCATGACATTTTTATTGGCTATATAACTACAGCACCAATAACGTCCACATTTACAACAACAACAACGCGAGGTGCCTTATATTGATAGTAGTGATGGGATCAATTTATAATTTATAACTTGAACCGGCTTGTTTGTTATAATGTAGGGGTGTAACCTGGATTGCCTAGTGCAGTGAAGCAGTGGTGTGGTCTCACTTCCCCTGCTCGACGCCAGCTCCATATTTGCGTCTCAAATGGTACCTTATTCCTTATATTGTGCACTAAATAGGGAACACGGTATCATTTGGGACGCATCCCAAGCCGCTATGCCCTGACAGTCGGAAGGCTCATTGTAAAGAGATTATAAATTAAATACCTTCATTTTCAGATTCCTTCATTTAAGCTGCATGGCGCCTCACATACATACTGGGGCTGGAGGGATGATCACATGTAAAAACATTAAAAATGTTTTCAAAAAAACAGTCTTGCTGCTTGGGTTATGTCAGGTCTGAGACCAATACTATATTATACTAGAGAATAGAGAGATACTAGAGAATACTATAATATACTATATCAATAGAGTGAGAAGAACTTTACAGGAGAACACAGACAGGAGAGCCAATAAATGTGTTTCATTAAGGAATAAAAGAAAACGACTTCACTCTCCTCACCAACCAGATAGACAGATAGACAACAGAGAGACAGAGAGAGCCTTAGATTGATAGTAGTGATGGGACAGAGAGACAGAGAGACAGAGACAGAGAGTTATAATGAGAGAGAACCTGAGAGAGACAGAGCAGAGAAGCAGTGGTGTGGTCTCACTTCCCCTGAGAGAGAGAAAGAGACCTTATTCCTTATATTGAGCAGATAGAGAACAGAGATCATTTGAGAGAGAGAGAGAGACAGAGACAGAGAGAGAGATTGTAAAGAGACAGAGAGAGAAATACAGAGACAGAGACAGAGGAGAGATACAGACTGGGGCTGGAGGGATGATCAGAGAGAAACAGAGAAATGTTTTCAAAAGAGAGAGAGTCTTGAGACAGAGAGATGAGGTCTGAGAGAGAGAGAGAGAGAGAGAGAGAGACAGAGACAGAGAGAGAGAGAGAGAGACAGAGAGAGAGAGAGAGAGAGAGAGAGAGAGACAGAGAGAGAGACAGAGACAGAGACAGAGACAGAGAGAGAGAGAGAGTTTTTTTTGCCAGTGTTAAAAGTGTTGAGTACTTTTCTGACACAAATCTTTAATGGGAATGGAATGTGGAGCTCAGAGTCATGTCCTCGTGTTTTAATAGTGCTGATTCCACATCCTTTAACACCGTGTCATGATGATCGTCAGACACGTGCACAGATAGGGAACATGTCCTTATGCCCTTCTAGTCTCCAAAGTGCCCTTTTCGGTGGTGGTATAATTTCCCCCCCTAAAAAAACATTTTTGTGTTGTTTTTATATAGATTTTGTCATTGTTCTGAGACCATTGCCTACAAGTCGTCGTTAAATTCCCATCTATGCTTCAGAACCAACAAGTTGCGCATCTTGATTGTTGACCAATGGCCAGTCATCAGCATTGGCGTGCAAAGGCGGGCGCTCATATCCACACTAGTGAACAGAAATAACTAGTTTAATTTCCTCCAATTTTGTAAAAACAGAGTAGGCCTACGTTTATCATCCATATAAAATACAGTTTAGCAATCTACTACCGACTCATCTTTGCCAGAACAACAGGTTACCTGGTTATTTGAGTTATTATTGTCTTATTTCAGAGAGACCTCGTTTGGGTGGCTACTGGCTATATGTCTAAAGATAAGCAGCTGGAAAATCGCACTGCCATAAATATTACGGGATGAACATATCCTGGCGAATTTATTATGATATTTGTAAGGAAAAACAGGGCTACCCGGCTGGCAACGAGCACTCTGCAGATAGGCTGCCCTCCGACGTGAGGGCGCGGTGCAGACAGAACCTGCCATCCATCTGAACCGGCAACCACTGCTACAAGTAGGTCGTATGTTTGTTTTTTTACTCTTGTGGACTCCAGAAAAGAGACATGATACAGTATAACCATTGTTGATATTGGCTGCTAACATGAATGACTTTCAGCTCCAAATGCAACGGTACAACTATTTAATTTAAAACAATTAATTTCTGTCGTCTATCTTGGGTTTTGAAAATACGTCACCGTTCGTGGCTGTAATGACAGGCTACATTAGCGCAACGATTATAAGCGCGTGTGCGCTTGTGCCCACGTGCATGTGCGTGCGCGGGGGTCGCGAGTTTTGAACCCCTCATTTTCACAGGTTTGGAGTCAAACATTTTGCAAACCACTGGGATAACATGAGTGTAACAAATGGAGTTGGGTTGGATATAGCAATGATAGACTACAGTATTTCTTACCACAACCCTGGGAAGTAGGGGTGCTGTGTGTACTAATAATAGCTTCCCCATGTCAGCGAAAACATTGCAGCACCCCCACCCCCAAACATCTTCCTACAATCTTCTATTTTGACTGAAAGTGTGTTGGTTATTGTTAATAAGTGCTGAATTTACTCCAGTTCACAAATATTTGACTTCTCAGATGGTGCTGCTTTCCCCTCTTCTTGTAATCATTGGTCAATGACGCTGTTGTGTGAATTTGCCCTTTTTTTTTTTTTTTTGAGCACATGCCCTCCAAAGGGTCTGTGTCATGATGTTTTTGGTTTCTTTTTTCTTTCTTTAATTGGATCATATCTCTTAAAATTCCTGGATCGGACTCAATGACCCCCCCCCCCGCCGCCCTCCCCCACTGCACCCACACACTCAGCATGTAAACTAAAATACTATCGAATAAGAATAATACTACCGCCTCTTCAAAGTTCAAAGCTTGTTTTATCCCCAACTTCACTTTTACAGAATTGCAGTGATTTCATTGATGATGTCAACTAGCTTGTTATGTCCACAACCATTTGAATGAGGTTAACAAGTCAAGGGAATTGTCCCTACCTTTGTATGCTGTTGCAATTTACTCTTTCATCTAGCTATTAATAATATCTAAAACTTTAAATTCCATCGTCATCAAATAGTTTTTCACTTCGATTAGTTTCCTCAATAAGCACCTGAAATCTTTGCTCTGATGTCTCTTTGTCCTATTTCCCAAATCCACTCATAGCCCAGGTCATTGGAGCTCTCTTTCAAATGCCCATCTTGTTTTGCTTTCAATCATCAAGGATGGAGAGAGGTGGAAGCGAAGGAGGGATAGAGGAGAAGGTGGGTATTCTTGGGTTTCAAACAGACCGTTATCGTGGAGGGCAGGCAGGTATGCAGGCCGAGGTCAGACCAGGCTTTGATGTCTGTGTGCTTGTGTGTGTGTGCGCTTGTGATGTGGGGTGGTTGGCACTGCCAGGTCTGATAGAGAATGCCATCCGTCATGGCAGCTTCTGTGTCAGGATTCTCAGCGCTCCATTCATACACCAGAGATGGCAAAACAGACAGTCTTCTGAGGTTTCAAGAGTGAGCCATCTTTAGCTCAGCGAAGAGGGCAAAATAACATAGAATGTTATCAACAAACTTTTCTAGCGCTCAGCATTTTAGAAGTAACCCTTATCACGAACAGAAGTGTAAAAACGTTCATTCGTTCATGCAAAGCAAAGGGAAATGATGGTATAGTTTTGAAACACACTTAAACTAAACATGTTAGGTGATGCATTACATGCGACATTCCTCACACTGATCAATGAATACAATTAAACCCTAAATTCTCATTAGATAAAGTATTATTGTTCCTTTCACATAATTATAACACATAAAAAGAGGTCACAGATGATGAAATGTATTTATATATTCTCCGGACATCAGACAGTGTCTTCATATTACCTCAAGCACGCACCTCTACTCTGTTTCGGTTCAGTAGGAAAATGCAGTTATAGCCGAGTTTCCCTTTAACAGTTCTATAGCTGGCGGTCACATCTAGTGGCGAAGGAGGAATTCACACAGAGGGAAACTCACGCGCGCGCGCGCACGCACACACACACACACACACACACAAACTAATGCTGAGGGCATTACCTCTGTGACAGACATGTCAGTATGTCTCTGTGCTGACTGTGCGCACACCCACACACACACACACACACACACACACACACACACACACACACACACACACACAAGCACGCATACAGACACACACACACACACACGCACACACACACACACACACACATGCAGGCACGTACGAACACGCACGCACGCACACACAAATCAGATTGCTCACCATGTGTGTGTCTCTGTCTGTTTGACTGCGTTCCCATGTGTGTGTTTATGCATGCATACCGTAAGGTGCATATCTGACATTTTCCCAAATACTGACCATGTAGCCTCACTCCACCATATATTCTCCTCTACGTCAGTCACCTCAACTCATCGGACGGTCCAAAATATTTGCTTACTACACACCTATTTTCAAACATTCCCAGTTGTATGAATAATTTATATTGGAGAAAAGCTGTCGTTCCTTCTCTTTGCACAGAGCTGAGGAACGCTAAGCAATTATCTCTTCAGAATATTAATGAGGGTTTGAGTCTCTCTGGGCAGACTGTCATCTTTCAGACCCAAACAGACTGACAGACACACAGCTAGGGAGAAGTTCTCACAAGTAAGCTATGAGCACTTTACGCAGCCCCACTGAACACTTTACGAAGCCCCTATGAACCCTTTACGAAGCCCCTATGAACCCTTTACGAAGCCCCTATGAACCCTTTACGAAGCCCCTATGAACCCTTTACGAAGCCCCTATGAACCCTTTACGAAGCCCCAATGAACCCTTTATGAAGCCCCTATGAGCCCTTTACGCAGCCCCTATGAAGTGGATGGCTCAGTTGGTTGAGGGATGGTGCTTTCAACATCAGAGGTGTGGGTTTGACTCCTGCCCTAGCAAAACCCCAGTGATTATACTTCTCTGACCTAGGTGGTGACATTAAGCTGCTACAGCCCGTTGTCATTTACTCACAATGACTGGCATGTTAGCCTTATTGTTATCCCTGATACCGAAATACACACACACACACACACACACACACACACACACACACACACACACACACACACACACACACACACACACACACACACACACACACACACACACACACACACACACACACACACACAAACAAACAGGCTCACACAAACCAGGCACACACAAACCAGGCACACACAAACCAGACACACACACACACACACACACACACACACACACACACACACACACACACACACACACACACACAACACACAAACCAGGCACACACAAACATAGGCATGCAGACATGAACACACACACACACACACACCTGCCCATCCCGATCGTCTCTCTCCAATATTCCGTTGTGTTAATCTCGCCATACCACACGGTCACAATGAGCTTGTGTTCTCTAGGACTTCATTTCCATTACTTCGTTCTCTGCCAGAGAATAGACAGATACACAACTGGATCGACCTGAAATGAACCTTAGAGAAGTGGTGGGGAGACAGAGAGAGAGACACAGCTTTTGTACTAATTGGGTTTAAGTTAGTTCTTCAACGTATTTGATATACTGTTAGTCATTTCAAGTGATTGGAAGTGATTGGAAACAGCATGCAGCCAGAGCAGTGTGCAAGTTGCACATCACCACTAGAGGGAGGATAATGCTGACAGAGCTGCACATCACCACTAGAGGGAGGATAATGCTGACAGAGCTGCACATCACCACTAGAGGGGGGGACAGAGCTGCACATAATGCTGACAGAGTTGCACATCACCACTAGAGGGAGGATAATGCTGACAGAGTTGTACATCACCACTAGAGGGAGGATAATGCCGACAGAGCTGCACATCACCACTAGAGGGAGGATAATGTGGACAGAGCTGCACATCACCACTAGAGGGAGGATAATGCTGACAGAGTTGTACATCACCACTAGAGGGAGGATAATGCCGACAGAGCTGCACATCACCACTAGAGGGAGGATAATGTGGACAGAGCTGCACATCACCACTAGAGGGAGGATAATGCTGACAGAGCTGCACATCACCACTAGAGGGAGGATAATGCTGACAGAGCTGCACATCACCACTAGAGGGAGGATAATGCTGACAGAGCTGCACATCACCACTAGAGGGAGGATAATGCCGACAGAGTTGCACATCACCACTAGAGGGAGAGGATAATGCTGACAGAGCTGCACATCACCACTAGAGGGAGGATAATGCTGACAGAGCTGCACATCACCACTAGAGGGAGGATAATGCTGTCAGAGTTGCACATCACCACTAGAGGGAGGATAATGCTGACAGAGCTGCACATCACCACTAGAGGGATGATAATGCTGACAGAGCTGCACATCACCACTAGAGGGAGGATAATGCAAAAAAAGGGTCAGAGAGTTAGAGGAAATTGAGTGTCCTGGAAGCCTGTGGCTTTAGCGAGGGGCTTTGTGTGGGCTTAATAACGGTGTCTGTCTCTCCCTGTGGCAGACAAGACGACATGCTAGACAACCTCACCTCAGGATCTGGCGGTAAACCTTCCCATCCCTCTGAGCCACTGAGACAATTATAACATCAGGTCCTGGGACGCCTACTGAACTCTATTACTGACCTCAGAGGGAGGCGAATGCCCGCTACTAATGCTGTAACCTGCTGGCTCCAACTAACTAATTATTTAATATGCTGGCTCCAACTAACTAATTATTTAACACGCTGGCTCCAACTAACTAATGCTGTAACCTGCTGGCTCCAACTAATTAATTATTTAATATGCTGGCTCCAACTAACTAATTATTTAATATGCTGGCTCCAACTAACTAATTATTTAATATGCTGGCTCCGACTAACTAATTATTTTATATGCTGGCTCCAACTAACTAATTATTTAATATGCTGGCTCCGACTAACTAATGCTGTACCATGCTGGCTCCGACTAACTAATGCTGTAACATGCTGGCTCCAACTAACTAATTATTTAACATCCTGACTCCAACTAACTAATTATTTAATATGCGGGCTCCAACCAACTAATTATTTAATATGCTGGCTCCGACTAACTAATGCTGTACCATGCTGGCTCCAACTAACTAATGCTGTAACATGCTGGCTCCAACTAACTAATGCTGTAACATGCTGGCTCCAACTAACTAATTATTTAATATGCTGGCTCCAACTAACTAATTATTTAATATGCTGGCTCCAACTAACTAATTATTTAATATGCTGGCTCCAACTAACTAATTATTTAACATCCTGACTCCAACTAACTAATTATTTAATATGCTGGCTCCAAACTAATAATATGCTGGCTCCAACTAACTAATTATTTAATATGCTGGCTAAACTAATTATTTAATATGCTGGCTCCGACTAACTAATTATTTAATATGCTGGCTCCGAAACTAATGCTGTAACATGCTGGCTCCAACTAACTAATTATTTAACATCCTGGCTCCAACTAACTAATTATTTAACATGCTGGCTCCAACTAACTAATTATTTAATATGCTGGCTCCGACTAACTAATGCTGTAACATGCTGGCTCCAACTAACTAATTATTTAATATGCTGGCTCCAACTAACTAATTATTTAACATGCTGGCTCCGACTAACTAATTATTTAATATGCTGGCTCCAACTAACTAATTATTTAATATGCTGCTCCAACTAACTAATTATTTAACATCCTGACTCCAACTAACTAATTATTTAATATGCTGGCTCCAACTAACTAATTATTTAATATGCTGGCTCCAACTAACTAATGCTGTAACATGCTGGCTCCAACTAACTAATGCTGTAACATGCTGGCTCCAACTAACTAATTATTTAACATGCTGGCTCCAACTAACTAATTATTTAATATGCTGGCTCCGACTAACTAATTATTTAATATGCTGACTCCAACTAACTAATTATTTAACATGCTGGCTCCGACTAACTAATTATTTAATATGCTGACTCCAACTAACTAATTATTTAACATCCTGACTCCAACTAACTAATTATTTAATATGCTGGCTCCAACTAACTAATTATTTAACATCCTGACTCCAACTAACTAATGCTGTAACATGCTGGCTCCAACTAACTAATGCTGTAACATGCTGGCTCCAACTAACTAATGCTGTAACATCCTGACTCCAACTAACTAATGCTGTAACATCCTGACTCCAACTAACTAATTATTTAACATGCTGACTCCAACTAACTAATGCTTTAATATGACTCCAACTAACTAATTATTTAACATCCTGACTCCAACTAACTAATTATTTAATATGCTGGCTAACTAACTGCTATTTAACATCCTGACTCCAACTAACTAATGCTGTAACATCCTGACTCCAACTAACTAATGCTGTAACATCCTGACTCCAACTAACTAATGCTCATGCTGACTCCAACTAACTAATGCTGTAACATCCTGACTCCAACTAACTAATGCTGTAACATCCTGACTCCAACTAACTAATGCTCATCCTGACTCCAACTAACTAATGCTGTAACATCCTGACTCCAACTAACTAATGCTGTAACATGCTGACTCCAACTAACTAATGCTGTAACATCCTGACTCCAACTAACTAATGCTCATGCTGACTCCAATTCTATTATAAAGCCTAGATCAATTATATAAAAGAATGATGGAAAAAAAAACGTTTGACTATTTTAAATGAAATTGTGATCTTAAAACCAAATTCAATTGGCGTAATCATCCCAAAACAATTTGATGTTGCCAATTATTTTAATGATTACCTAACTGGCAATGTGGGCAAATTAAGCAGGAAATGGCAACAGCGAACAGTGAGCCATCGTACTCATGCATAACAAAAACAAATAATGGATGAAAAGCATTGTAACATTAGTGTGGGAGAGATGGACAAATTATTATCGATCGATAATGACAAACCTTGTCACGTTCTGACCTTTATTTCCTTTGTTTTGTCGTTATTTAGTATGGTCAGGGCGTGAGTTGGGGTGGGCAGTCTATGTTTGTTTTTCTATGATTTGGGGATTTGTATGTTTCGGCCTAGTATGGTTCTCAATCAGAGGCAGGTGTCATTAGTTGTCTCTGATTGAGAATCATACTTAGGTAGCCTGGGTTTCACTGATTGGTTGTGGGTGTTTGTTTCCGTGTCTGTGTTGTTCACCACACGGGACTGTTTTGGGTTTCGTTTGTTCCACGTTTATTGTTTTTGTATTTCAGTCGTGTTCATGTGTAGTATTTCTTATTAAAAGAACCATGGACACTTACCACGCCGCATATTGGTCCTCCGATCCTTCTCGCCTCTCCTCTTCGGAAGAAGAGGAGGAAATCCCTTACAAACCTCCTGGCATTGACAACTTAGCTGGAAAGCTACTGAGGATAGTAGCTGACTATGGCCACATTCATATCTTTAATCTAACTATACAGGAAGGAGTTGGTCCTCAGGCCTGGAGGTAAGACAGTCATTCCACTAACCAGGAGTAGTAATGCAGCCTTTACCGGTTCTAACAGCAGACCTCTCAGCTTGCTGCCAGCTCGTTGTTAAACTGTTGCAAAAAAATGGTGTTTGACAAAATATAATGTTATTTCTCTGTAAACAAATCAACAACAGACTTTCAGCATGCTTTTACAGAAGGGCACTCAACATGTACCGCAGTTACACAAATGACTGATGATTGGTTGAAATAAATTGCTAATAAGAAGCTTGCGGGAGCTGTATGTACTCATCTCATATGTATATACCCTATTCTACACTATTCTACGGTATCTTAGTCAATTAATAATGTTTACATATCTTGCATTACTCATCTCATATGTATGTACTATACTATTCTAATGTATCTTAGTCCGTTCCGTTCTGACATCGCCCGTCCATATTTGTATATTGTCTTAACTCATTCCTAATTAGTGTGTATTGGGTATACGTTGTGTAATTTGTTAGATATTACTGCACAGAAGCACAAGCTTTTCTCTACACCCACAATAACATCTGCTAATCACGTGTATGTGACCAATAAAACAAGATTTGATATTGATTTGCACTGTTAGATTTCAATGCAGCCTTCGATATTATTGACCGTAACCTGTTGTTGAGAAACCGTGATTGTTAAAGGCTGGTCTGCTCTAAGTGAGAAACAGACGGGAGTAAATCACATTAAAAAATAACAATAAAAAGGCATCAACCTTTCCTGTATCCCAGATAGCACCCTATTCCCTAAAGAGGGAACGGGCCCTGATCAAAAATAGTGCACTATGTACAGTTGAAGTTTACATACACTTAGGTTGGAGTTATTAAAACTTGTTTTTCAACCACTCCACAAATCTCTTGTTAACAAACTATAGTTTTGGCACGTCGGTTAGGACATCTACTTTGTGAATGACACAAGTCATTTTTCCAACAATTGTTTACAGACAGATTATTTCACTTGTAATTCACTGTATCACAATTCCAGTGGGTCAGAAGTTTACATACACTAAGTTGACTGTGCCTTTAAACAGCTTGGAAAATTCCAGAAAATGATGTCATGGCTTTAGAAGCTTCTGATAGGCTAATTGGCATAATTTGAGTCAATTAGAGGTGTACCTGTGGATGTATTTCAAGGCCTACCTTCAAACTCAGTGCCTCTTTGCTTGACATCATGGAAAAATCAAAAGAAATCAGACAAGACCTCAAAAAATATTGTAGACCTCCATAAGTCTGGTTCATCCTTGGGAGCAATTTCCAAATGCCTGAAGGTACCATGTTCATCTGTACAAACAATAGTATGCAAGTATAAACACCATGGAACCACGCAGCTGTCATACCGCTCAGGAAGGAGACGCGTTCTGTCTCCTAGAGATGAACATACTTTGGTGCGAAAAGTGCAAATCAATCCCAGAACAACAGCAAAGGACCGTGTGAAGATGCTGGAGGAAACAGGTACAAAAGTATCTAAATCCATAGTAAAACGAGTCATATATCGACCTGAAAGGCCACTCAGCAAGGAAGAAGCCACTGCTCCTAAACCGCCATAGAAAAGCCACGGTTTGCAACTGCACATGGGGACAAAGATCGTACTTTTTGGAGAAATGTCCTCCTGTCCGATGAAACAAAAATAGAACTGTTTGTGATGCAAGCCGAAGACACCATCCCAACCGTGAAGCACGGGGGTGGCAGCATCATGTTGTGGGGGTGCTTTGCTGCAGGAGGGACTGGTGCACTTCACAAAATAGATGGCATCATGAGGAAAGAAAATTATGTGGATATATTGAAGCAACATCTCAAGACATCCGTCAGGAAGTTAAAGCTTGGTCGCTAATGGGTCTTCCAAATGGACAATGACCCCAAGCATACTTCCAAAGTTGTGGCAAAATGGCTTAAGGACAACAAAGTCAAGGTATTGGAGTGGCCATCACAAAGCCCTGCCCTCAATCCTATAGAAAATGTGTGGGCAGAACTGAAAAAGCGTGTGCGAGCAAGGAGGCCTACAAACCTGACTCAGTTACAACAGCTCTGTCAGGAGGAATGGGCCAAAATTCACCCAACTTATTGTGGGAAGCTTGTGGAAGGCTACCTGAAATGTTTGATCCAAGTTAAACAATTTAAACGCAATGCTACCAAATACTAATTAAGTGTGTGTAAACTTCTGACCCACTGGGAATGTGATGAAAGAAATAAAAGATGAAATAAATCATTCTCTCTACTATTATTCTGTCATTTCACAATAAAGTGGTGATCCTAACTGACCTAAGACAGGGAATTTTTACTAGGATTAAATATCAGGAATTGTGAAAAATAAATGCATTTGGCTAAGGTGTATGTAAACTTCCGACTTTAGAAGGTCTCGCTGTGACATCCGACTTTTCCCAACTCTGCTGCTCCATACCTGTCATAGGGGTGTCATAACCTGTCATAGGGGTGTCATAGGAGTGGTGGAGCCAGTCTGTGTGTATGTGTGTGTCTCAATGGAAGGGCTGACTCAGCATCTCCATATCAAGTGTTCAAAAAAGAGGGTAGGAGAGAGAGACAGCGAGAGAGGGAAGGAGAGAGAGACAGCGAGAGAGGGAAGGAGAGAGACTGCGAGAGAGGGAAGGAGAGAGAGACTGCGAGAGAGGGAAGGAGAGAGAGACTGCGAGAGAGGGGGAAGGAGAGAGAGACAGCGAGAGAGGGAAGGAGAGAGAGACAACGAGAGAGGGGAGAAGGAGAGAGGGAAGGAGAGAGAGACAACGAGAGAGGGAAGGAGAGAGAGAGACTGAGAGGGAAGAGAGAGAGACAGCGAGAGAGGGAAGGAGAGAGAGACAGCGAGAGAGGGAAGGAGAGAGACAACGAGAGAGGAAGAGAGAGAGACAGCGAGAGAGGGAAGAGAGAGAGAGCGAGAGAGGGAAGGAGAGAGAGACAGCGAGAGAGGGAAGGAGAGAGAGACTGCGAGAGAGGGAAGGAGAGAGAGACTGCGAGAGAGGGAAGGAGAGAGACTGCGAGAGAGGGAAGGAGAGAGAGACAGCGAGAGAGGGAAGGAGAGAGAGACAGCGAGAGAGGGAAGGAGAGAGAGACAGCGAGAGAGGGAAGGAGAGAGAGACAGCGAGAGAGGGAAGGAGAGAGAGACAGCGAGAGAGGGAAGGAGAGACCACGAGAGACAGCCACGAGAGAGGGAAGGAGAGAGAGACAGCGAGAGAGGGAAGGAGAGAGAGACCACGAGAGAGGGAAGGAGAGAGAGACAGCGAGAGAGGGAAGGAGAGAGAGACAGCGAGAGAGGGAAGGAGAGAGAGACCACGAGAGAGGGAAGGAGAGAGAGACCACGAGAGGGAGGGAAGGAGAGAGAGGGAAGGAGAGAGAGACAACGAGAGAGGGAAGGAGAGAGAGACAACGAGAGAGGGAAGGAGAGAGGAAGGAGAGAGACAACGAGAGAGGGAAGGAGAGAGAGACAGAGAGAGGGAAGGAGAGAGAGACAACGAGAGGGAAGGAGAGAGACAACGAGAGAGGGAAGGAGAGAGAGACAGCGAGAGAGGGAAGGAGAGAGACAGCGAGAGAGGGAAGGAGAGAGAGACAGCGAGGGACGAAAGGAGAGAGAAGCAGCGAGAGACGAAAGGAGAGAGAAGCAGCGAGAGAGGGAAGGAGAGAGAGACTGTGAGGGAGGGAGGGAGGGAGGGAGGCGTCAGAGTACAAATGGATTGTAGTCTGTGTGTGTCTATCAAGGAGACTCCCGCAGACAAAGAGAGTTGCTGGTACGGACTAGAGACACGGGGGTTACTTAACAGTACCCTATGCTGTTGTATGTGTACGTGTGAGTGTCAAAATGTATTACTGTGTGTGTGTGTGTGTGTGTGTGTACATGTACATGTGAGGGTCAAAATGTATTACTGTGTGTGAGGTATACAGTCTTTATTGTGTGAGGTATACAGTCTTTATTGCGTGAGGGTGTAAAGGAGTGCTTAACTGTCTACAGGGAAGTCAGGCGCAGGAGAGCAGACATGGGGAGCAAACGGAGCCCTTTATTGAGGCGAACAGAACACGGTACATAGAAAACTAAACACACACGGGTTACAATAACCAGGCACTAACCAGCCTGGAGTACACACACATTTACATATAACAATTCCACACACAGACATGGGGGGAAACAGAGGGTTATGAGGGAATGCAAACCAGGTGTGCGGAAAAACAAGACGAAACAAATGGAAAATGAAAGGTGGATCGGCGATGGCTAGAAGACCGGTGGCGTTGACCTCCGAATGCCTCCCGAACAAGGAGAGGGACCGACCTCGGCGGAAGTCGTGACAGAGGGTAAACAGTATTTACTGTGTGCGGGTAAACAGTATTTACTGTGTGCGGGTAAACAGTATTTACTGTGTGAGGGTAAACAGTATTTACTGTGTGAGGGGTAAACAGTATTTACTGTGTGAGGGGTAAACAGTATTTACTGTGTGAGGGGTAAACAGTATTTACTGTGTGAGGGGTAAACAGTATTTACTGTGTGAGTGTAAACAGTATTTACTGTGTGAGTGTAAACAGTATTTACTGTGTGAGGGGTAAACAGTATTTACTGTGTGAGGGGTAAACAGTATTTACTGTGTGAGGGGTAAACAGTATTTACTGTGTGAGGGGTAAACAGTATTTACTGTGTGAGGGGTAAACAGTATTTGTCTGCCTATGATGTCACTAGGTTTGTTTTTAACATCAGTGTATTATGTCTGTCTGTATACATCTGTGTGTCTGCGACTCTGCGTGCCTGAGTGTATTTCTGTGTGTGTGTCTCTGTGTCTGTCTAGGTGTGTGTGTGCAGCATGGTAAACACTCTCTGTGTGTGTGTGTGTGTGTGTGTTTACTGTGTGTGGGGGGTAAACTGGAGAGAGGGGGATACTGATGGAGGGGGGTTACACTGCCCCACACTGTTCAAACTGTTTATGCATACCAGTCTGCTCTGAGGGGCTCTCTGTCGCACTCTGTTTACACAAACTTATTTTGGGAAAATTCCACAGAGCTGGACAGGCCCTGACCATAAATCACGGAATCTGCTGCTTTGTGGAATGATAGCTTCTGTCACTCACACACTCATCAACACACACTATTTCTCTCCTCGAAACCATAACAGAGTGTGTGTAAGTGGCAGAGGGCACTGTGTTTGTGAGAAAAGGTGTGAGTGAATTGCATATGTGTGTGTGTGTGTGTGGGGGGGGGGTAATATATTGTGTTGTCTAGGTAATATATTGTGTTGTCTAGGTAATATACTGTGTTGTCTAGGTAATATACTGTGTTGTCTATGTATTATACTGGGTTGTCTAGGTAATATACAGTGTTGTCTAGGTAATATACTGGGTTGTCTAGTTAATATACTGGGTTGTCTAGGTATTATACTGTGTTGTCTAGGTAATATACAGTGTTGTCTAGGTAATATACTGGGTTGTCTAGTTAATATACTGGGTTGTCTAGGTATTATACTGTGTTGTCTAGGTAATATACAGTGTTGTCTACTGTATTATACTGGGTTGTCTAGTATTATACTGTGTTGTCTAGGTAAATACTATTTCTAGGTAATAACTGGGTTGTCTAGTTAATATACTGGGTTGTCTAGGTATTATACTGTGTTGTCTAGGTAATATACAGTGTTGTCTAGTATTATACTGGGTTGTCTAGGTAATATTTACAGTGTTGTCTAGGTAATATACAGTGTTTGTCTGCCTATATGTTGTCTAGGTTTATACTTTTGTCTAGGTAATATACAGTGTTGTCTATGTATATATCTGGGTTGTCTAGGTAATATACAGTGTTGTCTAGGTATTATCTGTGTTGTCTATGTATTATACTGGGTTGTCTAGGTAATATACAGTGTTGTCTAGGTAATATACAGTGTTGTCTAGGTATTATACTGGGTTGTCTAGGTAATATACAGTGTTGTCTAGGTAATATACAGTGTTGTCTAGTTAATATACTGGAGAGTCTAGGTATTATACTGTGTTGTCTAGGTAATATACAGTGTTGTCTATGTATTATACTGTTGTCTAGGTAATATACAGTGTTGTCTATGTATTATACTGGGTTGTCAAACTGTTTATATTATACCAGTTGTCTAGGTAATATACAGTGTTGTCTATGTATTATACTGGGTTGTCTAGGTAATATACAGTGTTGTCTAGGTAATATACTGGGTTGTCTAGGTAATACTGTGTTGTCTAGGTAATATACAGTGTTGTCTATGTATTATACTGGGTTGTCTAGGTAATATACACTGTTGTCTAGGTAATATACAGTGTTGTCTATGTATTATACTGGGTTGTCTAGGTAATATACTGTGTTGTCTAGTATTATACTGGTTGTCTAGGTAATATACAGTGTTGTCTAGGTAATATACAGTGTTTGTCTAGGTAATATACTGTGTTGTCTAGGTAATATACTGTGTTGTCTAGGTAATATACTGTGTTGTCTATGTATTATACTGGGTTGTCTAGGTAATATACAGTGTTGTCTAGGTAATATACTGGGTTGTCTAGTTAATATACTGGGTTGTCTAGGTATTATACTGTGTTGTCTAGGTAATATACAGTGTTGTCTAGGTAATATACTGTGTTGTCTATGTATTATACAGTGTTGTCTAGGTAATATACTGGGTTGTCTAGGTATTATACTGGGTTGTCTAGGTAATATACTGGGTTGTCTAGGTAATATACTGTGTTGTCTAGGTAATATACAGTGTTGTCTATGTATTATACTGGGTTGTCTAGGTAATATACTGTTGTCTATGTATTATACTGGGTTGTCTAGGTAATATACTGGGTTGTCTAGGTAATATACTGGGTTGTCTAGCTAATATACTTGGTTGTCTAGGTAATATACTGTGTTGTCTAGGTAATATACTGTGTTGTCTAGGTAATATACTGGGTTGTCTAGGTAATATACTGGGTTGTCTAGGTAATATACTGGGTTGTCTAGGTAATATACTGTGTTGTCTAGGTAATATACTGGGTTGTCTAGGTAATATACTGGGTTGTCTAGGTAATATACTGGGTTGTCTATACTGGTAGGTATATACTGGGTTGTCTAGGTAATATACTGGGTTGTCTAGGTAATATACAGTGTTGTCTAGGTAATATACTGGGTTGTCTAGGTAATATACTGGGTTGTCTAGGTAATATACTGGGTTGTCTAGGTAATATACTGGGTTGTCTAGGTATTATACTGGGTTGTCTAGGTATTATACTGGGTTGTCTAGGTATTATACTGGGTTGTCTAGGTAATATACAGTGTTGTCTAGGTAATATACTGGGTTGTCTAGGTATTATACTGGGTTGTCTAGGTATTATACTGGGTTGTCTAGGTATTATACTGGGTTGTCTAGGTATTATACTGGGTTGTCTAGGTAATATACTGGGTTGTCTAGGTAATATACTGGGTTGTCTAGGTAATTATACTAGGTATTATACAGTTGTCTAGGTAATATACTGGGTTGTCTAGGTAATATACTGGGTTGTCTAGGTATTATACAGTGTTGTCTAGGTAATATACTGGGTTGTCTAGGTATTATACTGGGTTGTCTAGGTATTATACTGGGTTGTCTAGGTAATATACTGGGTTGTCTAGGTAATATACTGGGTTGTCTAGGTAATATACTGGGTTGTCTAGGTAATATACTGGGTTGTCTAGGTAATATACTGGGTTGTCTAGGTAATATACTGGGTTGTCTAGGTAATATACTGGGTTGTCTAGGTAATATACTGGGTTGTCTAGGTAATATACTGGGTTGTCTAGGTAATATACTGTGTTGTCTAGGTAATATACTGGGTTGTCTAGGTATTATACTGGGTTGTCTAGGTATTATACTGGGTTGTCTAGGTAATATACTGGGTTGTCTAGGTAATATACTGGGTTGTCTAGGTAATATACTGGGTTGTCTAGGTAATATACTGGGTTGTCTAGGTAAAGTCTACACCTTGAAATTCCAAACATGTTCAAAGCTTTCTTTTTCACGCTGGAAATGTGATGCAGGTTCTGAGAATCTGTTGAATGGTTTAAGCTACAAAATATTATGACCCCATCACTGAAATGTAAGACTCTCAGGAACACATACATACATACTATTTCCCTCTACTATGTCCACAAGCCATTAGAACCGAGTGGACAAGACTAAGCACTAAATCAGACTGGGGGGGGAATAACTTAATTAATGATGGTATTGTTTTCTACACAGAATATTATTATTGCCGGATCTTGTGAACTTCCCAATACCTTTCCAATGCCATTGAGTTACTTTAAACCATACTCTTCAGATTGAAATGCTGTCCAAAATACTGTCAGACTGATTTGTAATAGACCGTCATAGCCCCAGTTTAAAAAAAGTAAACATTGGCTGTTGATTACATGATGGGGTCGTGTGAAAAAAAATTGCTAGCAAAATTGGATCCCCTGGTCTACTGCTTGGGTATGATATCTTGCACTGGGAGATGCAGGGGTTTGGTGTGACATTGCCATGCAACAGTGACATCTGCTGGTAACTTTTAACAGTGCTTCTAAACATCTGGGGAACAACCTACTTGGGAGATGTGTACAGACAGAGAATTTGATTTTATATTTCACCTTTATTTAACCAGGTAGGCTAGTAGAGAACACCTTTATTTAACCAGGTAGGCTAGTTGAGAACACCTTTATTTAACCAGGTAGGCTAGTTGAGAACACCTTTATTTAACCAGGTAGGCTAGTTGAGAACACCTTTATTTAACCAGGTAGGCTAGTTGAGAACACCTTTATTTAACCAGGTAGGCTAGTTGAGAACACCTTTATTTAACCAGGTAGGCTAGTTGAGAACACCTTTATTTAACCAGGTAGGCTAGTTGAGAACACCTTTATTTAACCAGGTAGGCTAGTTGAGAACACCTTTATTTAACCAGGTAGGCTAGTTGAGAACACCTTTATTTAACCAGGTAGGCTAGTTGAGAACAAATTCTCATTTGCAACTGCGACCTGGCCAAGATAAAGCTGTGCAACACGAACAACCACACAGAGTTACACGTGGAATAAACATACATAAGATCACAAATACAGTAGAAAAATCTATATACAGCATGTGCAAATGAGGAAGGATAAGAGAAGTAAGACAATAAATAGGCCATGGTGGCGAAGTAATTACAATATAGCGATTAAACACTGGAGTGATAGATGTGCAGAAGATGAATGTGCAAGTAGAGATACTGGGGTGCAAAGGAGCAAGATAAATAAACGAATACAGTATGGGGATGAGGTAGTTGGATGGGCTATTTACAGATGACCTATGTACAGGTGCAGTGATCTGTGAGATGCTCGGACAGCTGATGCTTAAAGCTAGTGAGGGAGGTATGAGTCTCTAGCTTCAGTGATTTTTGCAGTTCATTCCAGTCATTGGCAGCAGAGAACTGGAAGAAGAGGCAGCCAAAGGGGGAATTGGTTTTGGGAGTGACCAGTGAGATATACCTGCTAGAGCGCATGCTACGGGTGGGTGCTGCTATGGTGACCAGTGAGCTGAGATAAGGCGGAGCTTTACCTAGCAGAGACTTGTAGATAACCTGTAGCCAGTGGGTTTAGCGATGAGTATGAAGCGATGACCATTCAACAAGAGCATAGAGGTTGCAGTGGTGGGTAAGTGTATGGGCTTTTGGTGACAAAACGGATGGCACTGTGATAGACTGCAACCAATTTGTTGAGTAGAGTGTTGGAGGCTATTTTACAGATGACATCGCCAAAGTCGAGGATTGGTAGGATCGTCAGTTTTACGAGGGTATGTTTAGCTGCATGAGTGAAGGATGCTTTGTTGCGAAATAGGAAGCCAATTCTAGATTTAATTTTGGATTAGAGATGCTTAATGTGAGTCTGAAAGGAGAGTTTACAGTCTAACCAGACACCTAGGTATTTGTAGTTGTCCACATATTCCAAGTCAGAACCGTCCAGAGTAGTGATGCTTGACGGGCGGGCAGGTGCGGGCAGCGATCGGTTGAAGGGCATGCTCTTACTTTTAACTGGAAATTTAAGAGCAGTTGGAGGCAACGGAAGGAGAGTTGTATGGCACTGAAGCTCGTCTGGAGGTTAGTTAACACAGTGTCCTGAAGTAGTTGATGAACCAGGCGAGGCAGCCATTTGAGAAACCAAGGCTGTTGAGTCTGCCAAGAAGAATGTGGTGATTGACAGAGTCGAAAGCCTTGGCCAGGTGGATGAATACAGCTGCACAGTAATGTCTCTTATCGATGGCAGTTATGATATCGTTTAGGACCTTGAGCGTAGCTGAGGTGCACCCATGACCAGCTCTGAAACCAGATTGCAGTGTAGAAGTGGTCGGTAATTGTCACACCCTGACCTTAGATATCTCTGTTTTTCTATATATTTTCTTTAGGTCAGGGTGTGACTAGGGTGGGTACTCTAGTTTTTGTATGTCTAGGGTTTTTGTATGTCTAGGGTTTTTGTATGTCTAGGTTTTTTTGTATGTTTATATTGGCCTGATATGGTTCCCAATCAGAGACAGCTGTTTATCGTTGTCTCTGATTGGGGATCATATTTAGGTAGCCATTTTCCTAATTTGTGTTGTGGGATCTTGTCTATGTATAGTTGCCTTCTGTAGCTTGCACATCTGTAGCTTCACGTTTCGGTTGGTTGGTGGTTGTTTGTTTGTTATGTTAGGTGAGTTTAAGTTTAGTAAAATTACGTGGAACTCTACTCACGCTGCGCCTTGGCCCCATCATTATGACGAACGTGACAGTAATCTGTTTGTTGACTTAGCTTTCGAAGACCTTAGAAAGGCGGGGTAGGATAGATATAGGTCTGTAGAAATTTGGGTCTAGAGTGTCTCCCCCTTTGAAGAGGAGGATGACCGCAGCAGCTTTCCCATCTTTGGGGATCTCAGACGATACGAAAGAGGTTGAACAGGCTAGTAATAGGGATTGCAACAATTTCGGCAGATCATTTTAGAAAGAGAGGGTCCAGATTGTCTAGCCCGGCTGATTTGTAGGGGTCCAGATTTTGCAGCTCTTTCAGAACATCAGCTATCTGGATTTGGGTGAAGGAGAAATGAGGGAGGCTTGGGTGAGTTGCTGTGGGGAGTGCAGGGCTGTTGACCGGGGTAGGGGTAGCCAGGTGAAAAGCATGGCCAGCCGTAATAAAATGCTTATTGAAATTCTCAAATTCTCAACACTGTCACCACCGATAAATTCCCACTTATTGGTGGTGACAGTGTTTCCTAGTCTCAGTGCAGTGGGCAGCTGGGAGGAGGTGCTCTTATTCTCCATGGATTTATCGGTGGTGACAGTGTTTCCTAGTCTCAGTGCAGTGGGCAGCTGGGAGGAGGTGCTCTTATTCTCCATAGACTTTAGTGTCCCCAAACTATTTTAAGTTTGTGCTACAGGATGCAAATTTCTGCTTGAAAAAGCTAACCTTAGCTTTCCTAACTGCCTGTGTATATTTGTTCCTGACTTCCCTGAAAAGTTCCATAGCACTGGGGCTATTCGATGCTAATGCAGAACGCCACAGAATGTTTTTGTGCTGGTCAAAGGCAGTCAGGTCTGGAGTGAACCAAGGGCTATATCTGTTCCTGGTTATACATTTTTTCAAAGGGGCATGCTTATTTAAGATGGTGAGGAAGGCACTTTTAAAGAATGACCAGGCATCCTCTACTGACGGGATGAGATCAATATCCTTCCAGGAGACCCGGGCCAGGTCGATTAGGAAGGCCTGCTCGCTGAAGTGTTTTAGGGAGCGTTTAATAGTGATGAGGGGTGGTCGTTTGATTGCAGACCCGTTACGGATGCAGGCAATGAGGCAGTGATCGCTGAGACCTTGGTTGAAAACAGCAGAGGTGTATTTGGAGGGCAAGTTGGTTAGGATGATATCTATGAGGGTGCCCATGTTTACGGATTTGGGGTTGTACCGGGTGGGTTCAGTTATAATTTGTGAGAGATTGAGGGCATCAAGCTTAGATTGCAGGATGGACAGGGTGTTAAGCATGTCCCAGTTTAGGTCACCTAGCAGCACTAGCTCTGAAGATAGATGGGGGGGCAATCAGTTCACATATGGTGTCCAGGGCACAGCTGAGGGCAGAGGGTGGTCTATTTCAAGGGGCAACAGGGAGAGTCTTGTTTCTGGAAAGTTGGATTTTTAAAAGTAGAAGCTCGAATTGTTTGGGTACAGACCTGGATAGTAAGACAGAACTCTGCAGGCCATCTCTGCAATAGATTACAACACCGCCCCTTTTGGCAGTTCTATCTTGATGGAAAACGTTATAGTTAGGGATGGAAATTTCAGGGTTTTTGGTGGAGTCAAAAAAGAAGAGGTGGAGGCAAAGCGTGTTTTTTTTCCACCCAAAATCAGAGGTCAATGAGTGTTAATTAGTCTACACATTTTTTTTATTGCTATAAGTTTAGTAATGGTTAGGTTGTTACAAATGTACTTATGTAAGTGGACACACGTGGCATTTCGGCCATTTTGAGAAAAAAATGACATGTATTTCCATTTAGAGCGGTCACTTGAATATCTTGTCAATATAATAGTACATATTTGGTACAGATCAGAGACGCACCAACCAATCACGAAAACACAGCCAGAAGGTGGTCCACCTCTCAGTGCCTGGTTCCTCTCTAGGTTTCTTCCTTGTTTTTTTCCTAGCCGCTGTGCTGTTGCTTCTGCTTAGGTTGCTCATTGAGGTTTAGGCTGGGTGACTGTAAAGCACTTTCTAACAACTGCTGCTGTAAAAAAGATGTTTGATGGACTGACTTAACAATAACAACAACAAGAGCGTTTTGGTATGGTTAAGCACCCACTTTTACAAGTACTCACGGTTTATTTCAATACCTTAGAAATGGCAGGAGGCACACAGGCTACGAGTTTCTGAAGCTGTGAAGCTATAATAAGCACCAGAGTTACAGATACATATTCATATCAACAAGAGAGAAACATATGTACAAATATAAATTAAATTAAAACACTTCTCCACCTCCTATGATGCTCTTACTATCAATGACTGTGATTGTATTCAATTCAAATACTCTTCGCCACAGGTAGGCAGGATAACACTGGAAGATAACTAAAAAAATGTCATGCCTGCTTGAGATGAGAAGGTATGTTTCAGTCTAATATAATTGGCTTAAAAGATTACAATAACATACTGTAGTGCAAGAGAAATACTGACTGACAGAATACCATTTTTTAACAGATTTTAAAAAAATACACAATTCACATTCATGACTCTTTTGGTCCAAAGAGAATACAAAGTAAGATGGGATATGCTGGCATAGCTATACAGACAGCTATGTCTTCACAAAAGTCTTCAATTGACGAGGGTCCAATAACAAAACATTCTCTTTCCCCTATCCCTTGTTGACTCCCCCTCGCAGATCTAAAAAGACTGGATATGTAGAAGAAAAAATATGCTGAAAAGTGAAGGACCTAGGCGAAAGGGTTGAAGGCAGAAATGGAACTAGGCCCAAAGCCTAATTGACTGTTATGTCTCAGATCCAATCCTTGCAAATCTTCAAAGGGGCAATCATTGGGCTAAAGGGACCAGGGATGGGTTTGGAATCAAGCCTAATGTCATGTTGTATCTTATTATTCCAGGTATAGGTTGCCCTTAGGCACAGATACAGGATCAGCTTAGTGAGTTTAAGCTCCCTCCAGATTCTTACCTTGAAGAGACATTTCACTCATAAATAAAATGTCAAATGTTTTCAGACCTCTAGAGTATTCTAATGAAACCGCGTCACATAATATAGCTTATGTAGATCCAGCTATAGTGGGTTTTATCTTGACATTAGACTACTTTAGAGGTCTGAAAATGTCTGTCAAACTTTGATTTGAAAGCGTAATGTCCCTTTAACCATTGGGAGGGGAAATGGCCTGTGTCTATATGGGTGTCCTGTACATACACGGACAGGCTTTAGTGATTGCGGACGTTGAAGAACCCCACGCTGGTCGGCGACTCCTTCACTGTTACCGTGACGAAGTTGGCGGTGACATCCGTGACGAACACGTGCTCTAGAAGGCTCCGCGCCGGCCGCCAGTCCGTCTCCGTTTCCATCTCCATAGAGACAAGGCGGGCCCTGTTGTTGTTGTCGGGATAGGGGGAGTCACACTCTTCTGATTCGCTGCTGCTGGTGTCATCTGAGTCACCCGTGCTGAGCTCGTTAAGGGTCCGGGAGTTCCGCTCATTAACGGTAAGGCTCTGTCCTGACTTCCTGTCCTCCTGTCTCCCCCCGTTAGCTCTGCCTCTGCGGGCTGTGGACACGCCTCCCTGTGCCTGTACACTCCCCCTTTCTCCACCCTTCCATTCCCCCTCCCTACACCCCCTGGTCCCTTGTTGTCCATCTCTCTCTCTGTCTCTGCCCCAGTGTCCTTCCCTCTCTCCCCCCTCTCCACTCTGGCTGGTGGCACGCTTCCAGAGTGCAGTGCCCCTCCCCCTAACCCTCCCGACACCAGGCCCTGGTTCAGCCCAGACGAGGTGTGTGTCTCTTTAATGCTCCCCCCTGCTCTTTTTCCTGCCGGGCTGGCACTGCTTCTCAGGCTCAACCTCGAAACTGCAACTCCAGTGGTGCTGGAGGTCCCGTTTCCCTGGGGACCATTGCCGGGCGCAATTCTTTTGACACTCTGCAGGTTGAGAGCCCGGAGGCTGAGGGCCTGACTGATGCGGTCTCTGGCCGAGGGAGGGGTAGAGGAGGGGGGCTTGGCTCCCTGCTGCTGAACCACCATCCCTGCCTGACCTCCTGGGCCCTCCTGCTGCCTCCTCTGCCCAGCTGGGAAGCGCTGAGCTGGGCTACATGCCGTTGAAGAGCCCCCACACCCACTGGAGGTCTTGGAGCTGTGGAGACAGAGTGTGGATGTAGACATCCCTGGTTTTAGAGAGGAAGCCACCTTGAACCCTTCTGCTCTGCCATTGCTGCTGCCGGCGTCGGAGACAGAGAGGGAGCGCTTCAGATCTGACCAGCCCTTACTGTAAGGCTGGGGAGGTCTGCAGAGAGAGGAAGAGGAGGATGGAGAGGATGGGGTGGGGGTGTTGGTCGACATGGAGCGACCTGACCAAATGGAGTTCAGCGGCCCAGGTTTGGAGGCCCCTGCCTGGTAGAAGGCCCCTCCAGCAGCCACCTGGTGTGCCACCTCATCTCTGGAGCCCCGGCTGGAGCTCAGGCCAGTGTAGGTGAAACTGGCTGGCTGTAGAGGCTTCTTCACCCCCCCTCGGGGTTCCTCTTTGAAGGGCTCGCGGGGGGGCCTGAGGACCTGCTGGTGGCGAGAAGGAGAAGGGGGCGGGAGGGGCGGCCGGGTCTTTGCCTGTCTCAAAGCCCTCAGCTCGGGGAGCAGCGGTTTTCTCCCGCGCTTTTTCCGGGCGGGCTCATTTTTGGCCACAACAATCTGGGGCCTCTTCTGGGGGACGGGGTAGAGGTTGCGGAGGCGAGGACCTGGTTTGGCCTTCTTCCTGTGGTCTTCCTCTTCTTCTTCTTCTGAGGAAGAGGAGGAGGGAGAGGAGGACAGGCCGGATGAAGAGGAGGAGGAGGAGCGGTCGGATTTGGTTTCAGTTGGTTCTGGTTCCTAAAGACGGAGAGAGAGAGAGAGAGTTTTTTTATATTCATCATTCAAACAAACAAATGAATTGCTGCTACTGTTGTAAATATAATGGACCAATCATTGAGAAGACATTACAAGTATAATTAACATGACTAAAGGAAGTCAATTTGCTGCATTTGTGGTAGTAAGTCGTGACTAAATCGTATATGTTTGGATAGCAGCAACAGTGTGATGATTACCAGAATTTTCCGTGGACGTCCCCTTGGCCTCTTCCCTCTCTTACGGAAGAGTAGCTCCCTCTCTTGCGCTCTGTAGAAAACACACACACACACACAGTCAGATACAGTCACTGACAATGTTCTGCCTCTTTAAAAATGCCTCCTTCCTTACTTGAAGAGACTACTGATCTTAATAACTGAATAAGTGAAAGTTTAATTGAACCAATTTGGTTAAGTCAGATATAAGTGATTGCTTCAAGGAGGAAGGATGCATTTGACCAGGGCAAGTCTAATACACACATTAAATATGAAGGGGTTCTTGTCAAACAACTGAACCACTGTCGTATGATATCAATAACACACCTCTTGTGGAAGGCAGCCAGTAATCTGGGGTCCAGAATATTCTCTTCAGGCTCCCAACTGTTATGTCTGTAAAGAAAACCCAATATTATATTAAAAAAAATATAAAAAATAAACGGTTTATTAGTGCACAGTAGAGAGATATTGCACATATAATGTCAAACCATGAATTCTCTGTTCAGGTCGATCTAGTTTAAATCGCCTTTTTCAGATACAATGTCAGACATAGTCGCATCATATTTAAAAAACAAAACATAATTCACGTTGTGTCTAAATAAAATATTAAGACTATTTGCTGAATAATAGCAAATATTGAGAGTAGCTGTTCATTGTTTAGGGCTAGCGTAAATGTAAATGGCTGAAACTGGAGCGTTTGCTCGGAGATGTACATTCAGCAACATAAAGATGGTTTTGTATGGAAACATTATTGGTAAACTAGCACGACGAAAGCACGGCTGCATGCAAATAGTGGGCGTTCCATATTCCCGCTGCTACAGTTCGCTACGGTAGTAGGGTGATGCCTGCTCACGTTACTGAATACCGATTTGGCATCGTAACATAAACTGCTCGGGCTAAAGAAAATAAAGCAAGACACAGAAACGGCGAACACCATCGTCTTTCTTCCATGCATCATGCAGTCTATCCAAAAAACACGGGAATAATCTCCGATTGTAAATATTACGGATGTGAAAGCAATCCGGGGTTGCCTGGGCTCAAGGGATACATTGTTGTCATTGTTTAGCTCAGCCAGCTGCTTGCTAAATAGCTACTCACTTGGACGACCACCCTCTCCACTTCACCAAATACTCAAACTTCCCCTGCAAAGGAGAAGATTGGGAAAGAGTTAAACGATTGAACAGGGTCTCATGTTTTCATATTAGGATAAGATACGTTATTTCATACCTTTCGTGGACGTTTGTTGAGGATGCATTCGGCGTCAAATACGTGCCCTACAGTTACCCCCTCCATTGCTACAGCCCCTCTCTCCTTTTTTTACGAAAGGAAAAGCGGAACAGGGAGAAAATATTGCCCTCCAGCGGCATCCGTAGTTCAGGCACCCGTGCATCTGATACGTCACTTTCACTTCTTCATTCTAGAGCCCCTGTATAGCTTTTTGTTTTAAGAGCCTCGTTATTACAGTGTTACAATTATTATCCGATATTTTCTAGGCTCCATAAAAGGCAAATACTTCGAACATTTAAGTTATTTAAGTTAAGTTATTATTCGACCATTAAACTTGAGTATTACATTTCACATGCAAGATATTTGTATATATAAAATATTTCAGCACACTTGTCAGAATTTCACAGTGATCAAAGTTATTATGTACATTTTAGAGCGACTTACAGTTAGTTGATTCAGGTAGCTGGGTAAGACAACCACATATGTTAACTCAGTCATAGTAAGTAAACGTTTTTCTCAATAAAACTTGTTTTTTTCCCCTGGGTGTTATAGGCATCGCTTCAGCCCCTCCATTTGATGGGCCAGCCCCACGATTGGTCCTTTCAAACTTTGGTCGCTTGCCAGTACTCTCTGATTCGCTCTACGCAAAGATGTCTGAAGCTACCTGTATCTCCCTAGCGAGTCCCGATAGGCCGATGAAGCCATGTGAGAGGTCCTCCACCACCCTCAGTGTCACTGGTTGGCCGATATCCTGCAGTTTCTTGGCAAGCATCACAGAGTCATCCAACAACGCATCCCGTGCAGAGGCCTGTGGGGACAGACAGGGGAGTAAGAATGACAAAAAACTCTGAAAGATTTAAGTGGAAAGACCATCAATAGTGGAGAGTGTTAGAAAGACTAGTGAACAAGGTAAAATAGATCCATTGCAGTAAAATGTGTATTCCTTTGCTTTCTTTATCTTTTCCATCCCTCTCAACCTATAAACCTGTCTTACTAAATGTGTTGACTCCACCCCACACACCCCTTTACCCTCCCTCCCTCCCTTCTAGTACTCTCTCATTCCTTTCACGTCCTTCATTCCTTCCGTACCTGTGTCGGCATTGATACGCTTGAAGATCACCCCTTAGGGCAGCAGGTGTCACGCCCTGATCTGTTTCACCTGTCCTTGTGATTGTCTCCACCCACTCCAGGTGTCACTTATTTTCCCCAGTGTATTTATCCCTGTGTTTCCTGTCTCTCTATGCCAGTTCATCTTGTATGTTTCCAAGTCAACCAGCGGTTTTCCCGGTCGCCTGCTTTTTCCAGTCCTCACGGTTTTGACACTTGCCTGTTTCTGGACTCTGTACCCGCCTGCCTGTCCATTCTGCCGGCCTTGACCATGAGCCTGTCTGCCACTCTGTACCTCCTGGACTCTGTACCCGCCTGCCTGTCCATTCTGCCGGCCTTGACCATGAGCCTGTCTGCCACTCTGTACCTCCTGGACTCTGTACCCGCCTGCCTGTCCATTCTGCCGGCCTTGACCATGAGCCTGTCTGCCACTCTGTACCTCCTGGACTCTGTACCCGCCTGCCTGTCCATTCTGCCGGCCTTGACCATGAGCCTGTCTGCCACTCTGTACCTCTTGGACTCTGATCTGGTTTTGACCTTTTTGCCTGTCCACGACCTTTCTCTTGCCTACCCCTTTGGATTAATAAACATTGTAAGACTCCAACCATATGCCTCCTGTGTCTGCATCTGGGTCTCACCTTGTGCCTTGATAGCAGGAGCAGAGAAGGCGGGGGCGAGCTGCCAGTGGTGTGCAGGTTAGCAGGAGCAGAGAAGGCGGGAGGGCGAGCTGTCAGTGGTGTGCAGGTTAGCAGGAGCAGAGAAGGCGGGAGGGCGAGCTGCCAGTGGTGTGCAGGTTAGCAGGATATGCTTCCATAATACCATCCGGGAAGCGCACACCACAGGCAATGACCCTCATAGACACGGTATTCATAGGTTCCCCCCCAGCACTGTTCCCAGCCAGACAAACACGCTCAGTCGTGGAGCCTGGGGCAGAGCAATCAGTACTATCTGCTCTATTGACCTGAGGATACGCTGTCTAGCTAAGAACCCCTTTTTCTTTGTCTCTTAGCTCCGAAACAGTGGCAATGACACTGACCTGAAAAATGGCAGTTCTTGAGGGCCCAACACTAGGTGTAGAAGCACTCTTCCAGGGCTCTGGGGAAGGGGGCCTCAGGAGCCAGGGAGTAGTCTGAATTGTTTATGTGAATTGGGAAGACTTTTCTGTAGGCCTATTAGGCTAGTGCGCTGATTAGGGCATGATATCCAATGCTTTGCTGTGGGTTTTTTTTTCAGGGCGATAGACTATATCACCTGTAGTAGATCAATCCACAAGTCAAACAATGTTTAGGGTACTAGGAGGTAACTGCCCCAACACCTTTAATTCACATTAAAACCACAAGATGTCACAATTATTTTACCAACACTTCTCTGGCTGCCACTGCTCTCTGGCTGCCACTGCTCTCTGGCTGCCACTGCTCTCTGGCTGCCACTGCTCTCTGGCTGCCACTGCTCTTGGGCTGCCACTGCTCTCTGACTGCCACTGCTCTCTGACTGCCACTGCTCTCTGGCTGCCACTGCTCTCTGACTGCCACTGCTCTCTGACTACCACTGCTCTCTGGCTGCCACTGCTCTCTGACTGCCACTGCTCTCTGGCTGCCACTGCTCTCTGACTGCCACTGCTCTCTGGCTGCCACTGCTCTCTGACTGCCACTGCTCTCTGACTGCCACTGCTCTCTGACTGCCACTGCTCTCTGACTACCACTGCTCTCTGGCTGCCACTGCTCTCTGACTGCCACTGCTCTCTGACTACCACTGCTCTCTGACTGCCACTGCTCTCTGGCTGCCACTGCTCTCTGGCTGCCACTGCTCTCTGGCTGCCACTGCTCTCTGGCTGCCACTGCTCTCTGACTGCCACTGCTCTCTGGCTGCCACTGCTCTCTGACTGCCACTGCTCTCTGACTGCCACTGCTCTCTGGCTGCCACTGCTCTCTGGCTGCCACTGCTCTCTGGCTGCCACTGCTCTCTGACTGCCACTGCTCTCTGACTGCCACTGCTCTCTGGCTGCCACTGCTCTCTGGCTGCCACTGCTCTCTGGCTGCCACTGCTCTCTGACTGCCACTGCTCTCTGGCTGCCACTGCTCTCTGGCTGCCACTGCCACTGCTCTCTGGCTGCCACTGCTCTCTGGCTGCCACTGCTCTCTGGCTGCCACTGCTCTCTGGCTGCCACTGCTCTCTGGCTGCCACTGCTCTCTGGCTGCCACTGCTCTCTGGCCACTGCCTCTGGCTGCCACTGCTCTCTGGCTGCCACTGCTCTCTGGCTGCTACTGCTCTCTGGCTGCCACTGCTCTCTGGCTGCCACTGCTCTCTGGCTGCCACTGCTCTCTGGCTGCCACTGCTCTCTGGCTGCCACTGCTCTCTGGCTGCTACTGCTCTCTGACTGCCACTGCTCTCTGACTGCCACTGCTCTCTGACTGCCACTGCTCTCTGACTACCACTGCTCTCTGACTGCCACTGCTCTCTGACTGCCACTGCTCTCTGACTGCCACTGCTCTCTGACTGCCACTGCTCTCTGACTGCCACTGCTCTCTGGCTGCCACTGCTCTCTGGCTGCCACTGCTCTCTGACTACCACTGCTCTCTGACTGCCACTGCTCTCTGGCTGCCACTGCTCTCTGACTGCCACTGCTCTCTGGCTGCCACTGCTCTCTGGCTGCCACTGCTCTCTGACTGCCACTGCTCTCTGGCTGCCACTGCTCTCTGACTGCCACTGCTCTCTGGCTGCCACTGCTCTCTGACTGCCACTGCTCTTACTCAAGAAAACATTTCCTCTGTGTCATCACATCTTTTGGAGATATTTCAAAACAAAACAATTTTGTGGTAAATTGATCAAATCTTTTGAAATTGTTGATATATTCCAATGAAGTTTGATCTACAGATTTTAAAATATAAATATACTTTCCGTTTGAGTTATATTCGGTTTTATTTTCTTCTCCAGATAAACAATCCACTCATTTAGAGAGAAAAATGTAGATAGGGGGCTAGTTACCCCTGTATGGTTATGAATGAGTTTCTTCCGGTCATTTAGACAATTTATGCTAAATTAGCAAGCTAGCAACCGCACTAGTAGTAAATCTGCATTTTGCTATTTTGCTATTTGCCTCATGACTCCTGCATACTTTGTTGACTACAAACTTTCTTTACCCAACCGTGGGATAGACTGTTTGTACCCACACTCGGGACTCTGACTCTCTATTGGTTACACAGACTTTTGGCCTCCCATCCTATTCTAACCACCTCTCGTCGGCTTTATATTCATGTTACCTGATGAAATTGCTGTATGATATGATCTTGTTGCCATCTGATGCACATTCAGCTGTCATAAATCAGCACTGCACAGCTCTCCCTGTCCTCTGCCGTGCCTTGATTGTATTACTGCTGATGATATCTGGAAATGTGCATGTACATCCTGGCCCACCTACTGTTGCCAGCCCCAATTCTGACTTCTGCTCTGATATCTGCTTCACTGATTTCTGATTTCTCGTAAAAGCCTGTATTTTCGGCACGTTAACACTAGAATCTTATTACCTAAAATGGATCAATTGAAAGTGTGGGTTCACAGCTCCAATCCAGATGTGTTGGTTATTACTGAGACGTGGTTCAGAAAGAGTGTTTTGAATACTGATGTTAACCTTTCTGGTTATAACCTTTTTCAGCAAGACAGATCTTCCAAAGGTGGGGGAGTGGGTATCTTTACCAAGGATCACCTTCAGTGCTTGGTCGTCTCCACCAAGTCTGTCCCCCCAAAATTTGATTTGCTCGTTTTATACATTAAACTTTCAAATAGCTCTTTGTTGACTGTTGCTGGGTGCTATCGTCCTCCATCAGCACCGGCCTGTACCCTACCTGCCCTAAGCTCTCTCCTGGCCCCTTACACTAAGTCTGAATTTGTCCTGCTTGGTGACCTAAACTGGGACGCTTAAACCACCTTAAAGCAATGGGACTCCCTAAATCTTCTCAGATTATTACCAATGTATGATTCCAAACACCCAGAAAAGGCTACTCTCCTCGGCGTTATCGTCACAAATAATCCTGATAGGTATCAATCTGGTGTTTTCTGTAATGACCTTAGTATCACTGTTTTACAGCCTGTGTTCGTAATGGCTGCTCAGTGAAACGACCTGTCCTGATTTGTCATAGACGCTTGCTAAAAAACTTTAATGAGCAAGCCTCCCTTCATGAACTGGCCTCTGTAAAATGGTATAGAATCAGCTTCATCCCCTCTGTCGAAGACGCTTGGACCTTCTTTTTTGATATTTTCAGTGGTGTTGTTAACAAACACACCCTATAATGAGAATTAAAAACAGGTTCAGGCCCTGGTTCGACCGTGATCTTGTAGAGTTACTCCACCTCAAGAATTCCATTTGGCGAAAGGCTCGGCACACACATACTCAGGCTGACTGGCTATTGTTCAGGCAAATGATAAATAAGTGCACTCAGGCTATCCGGAAGGCCAAAGTTAGTTACTTTAATAAGGAGCAGTTATCTCTCTATGGGTCTAAACCCAAGAAGTTCTGGAAAACAGTTATAGACCTGGAGAATAAACCCTCCTCCTCACAGCTGCCCATGTCCCTTAATGTTGATGATGTGGTTGTTACTGACAAGAAGCACATGGCTGAGCTCTTTAATCACCACTTCATTAAGTCAGGAGTCCTATTTGACTCAGCCATGCCTCCTCGCCCTTCCAACATTTCCTCATCTCCCACCCCTTCTAATGTGACTATCCCCAATGCTTCTCCCTCTTTTTCCACTGCCCTGCTACAAAGTTTCTACCTGCAGGCAGTCACTGAGCCCGAGATGCTAAAGGAGCTCCTTAAACTTGACCTCCCTCTAAAAAACATCTGGGTCAGATGGTTTAAACCCTTTCTTCATTAAGGTTGTTCCCCCTATCATCGCCAAACCTATCTCCAACTCTTTGAACATGTCTCTCCTTTCTGGGGAGGTTCCCATTGCTATAAATGCAGCCACGATTCATCCTTTATTTAAAGGGGGAGATCAAGCTGATCCTAACTGTTATAGGCCTGTTTCTATTTCACCCAGTTTATCAAAAGTGTTGGAAGAATGTCACGCCCTGGTCAAAGTATTTTGTGTTTATCTTTATGTATTTGGTCAGGCCAGGGTGTGGCATGGGGTTTTTGTAATTGTGGTGTGTTTGTCTTGGGGTTTTGGTGGTGGTATTGGGATTGTAGCTTAGTGGGTTATCTAGCAAAGTCTATGGCTGTCTGGAGTGGTTCTCAATCAGAGGCAGGTGCTTATCGTTGTCTCTGATTGGGAACCATATTTAGGCAGCCATATTCTTTGAGTTTGTCGTGGGTGATTGTCCTTAGTGTCCTCTCGGTTAGTTTGCACTAGATAGGCTGTTTTGGTTTCGATTACGTTTATTGTTTTGTGTAGTGTTCGTGTTTCTTTGTTTGATTAAACATGAATCTCAATCGACACGCTGCAGTTTGGTCCGACTCTCCTTCATCACCACTAGAAAACCGTTACAGAATCACCCACCACCAACGGACCAAGCAGCGTGTCAACAGGCATGAGCAGCAGGAGAGGCAACAGGTGCAGCAGGAGAGGAGGCAACAGGAGCAGCCCAAAGAGGAGTACAGTATGGACTATACTTCTTGGGAGGAGACAGACAGGTGGGCGGTCGACCCAGGGAGAGTGCCGGAGCCCGCCTGGGATTCGATGGAGCAGTGCGTGGAAGGTTATCGGAGAATGAGGTTGGCGAAGCAAGCACGGCGGCGCGGACGGAAGCCCGAGAGTCAGCCCCAAAATTTCTTGGGGGCTCACAGGGAGTATGGCTATGCCAGGTAGGAGACCTGTGCAAACTTCCTGTGGTTACCGGGGGCTAGAGAGACCGGGCAGGCACCGTGTTATGCAGTGGTGCGCACGGTGTCCCCAGTGCGGGTGCATAGCCCGGTGCGGTATATTCCAGCTCCTCGTATCGGCCGGGCTAGAGTGGGCATCGAGCCAGGTAGGGTTGGGCAGGCTCGGTGCTCAAGAGCTCCAGTGCGCCTGCACGGTCCGGTCTATCCAGTACCACCTCCACACCCCAGCCCTCCGGTAGCAGCTCCCCGCACCAGGCTTCCTGTGCGTGTCCTCGGTCCAGTACCACCAGTACCAGCACCACGCATCAGGCCTACAGTGCGCCTCGCCTCTCCAGCGCTGTTGGAGCCTTTCTCCTCTCCTGCGCTGCCGGAGTCTCCCGCCTATCTAGCGCTGTTAGAGCTTTCCTCATCTCCAGCGCTGCCGGAGTCTCCCGCCTGTTCAGCGCAGCCAGAGCCTTCCTCCTCTACAGCGCTGCCGGAGTCTCCTGCCTGTTCAGCGCAGCCAGAGCTGCCAGTCTACATGAAGCAGCCAGAGCTGTCAGTCTGCATGAAGCAGCCAGTCTACATGGAGCAGCCAGAGCTGTCAGTCTGCATGGAGCAGCCAGAGCTGTCAGTCTACATGAAGCAGCCCGAGCTGCCAGTCTGCATGAAGCAGCCAGTCTACATGGAGCAGCCAGAGCTGTCAGTCTGCATGAAGCAGCCAGAGCTGTCAGTCTGCATAGAGCAGCCAGTCTGCATGGAGCTGCCAGTCTGCAAGGAGCTGCCAGTCTGCAAGGAGCTGCCAGTCTGCAAGGAGCTGTCAGTCTGCACGGAGCTGTCAGTCTGCAAGGAGCTGCCAGTCTGTAAGGAGCTGCCAGTCTGCAAGGAGCTGCCAGTCAGCACGGAGCCGCCAGAGCGGTCAGTCTGTAAGAAGCCGCCAGAGCTGTCAGCCTATATGGAGCAGCTAGTGCCGCCAGTCTGCCCAGCGCCGCCAGTGCCCCCAGTCTACCCAGCGTCGCCAGTCTGCCCAGCGCCGTCAGTCTGCCCAGCATCGCCAGTCTACCCAGCGCCATCAGTCTGCCCAGCATCGCCAGTCGGCCCAGCACCGCCGGTCTGCCCGGCGTCGCCGGTCTGCCCGGCGTCGCCGGTCTGCCCAGCGCCGCCAGGCTGCCCAGCGCCGCCAGATCTGCCAGTCAGCCAGACTCTTCCAGATCTGCCAGTCAACCAGACTCTTCCAGATCTGCCAGTCAACCAGACTCTTCCAGATCTGCCAGTCAGCCCAGACTCTTCCAGTCAGCCAGGATCTGCTGAAACCACCAGCCAGCCAGGATCTGGTAGATCTATCTACCTGCCTGAGCTTCCTCTCACTCCTGAGCTTCCTCTCACTCCTGAGCTTCCTCTCACTCCTGAGCTTCCTCTCACTCCTGAGCTTCCTCTCACTCCCGAGCTTCCTCTCAGTCCCGAGCTGCCCCCTCAGTCCCGAGCTGCCTCCTTCCTTCAGTCCCGATCTGCTCCTCAGTCCAGTGGGGTTCTGGGTGAGGACTACTAGGCCATGGTCGGCGGCAAGGGTGGACTATCCAGGGACGAAAGGAGAGGGGACTAAGACATTAACTGAGTGGGGTCCACGTCCCGCGCCGGAGCCGCCACCATGGACAGACGCCCACCCGGACCCTCCCTATTGTTTTGAGGTGCGTTCGTCACGCCCTGGTCAAAGTATTTTGTGTTTATCTTTATGTATTTGGTCAGGCCAGGGTGTGGCATGGGGTTTTTGTAATTGTGGTGTGTTTGTCTTGGGGTTTTGGTGGTGGTATTGGGATTGTAGCTTAGTGGGTTATCTAGCAAAGTCTATGGCTGTCTGGAGTGGTTCTCAATCAGAGGCAGGTGCTTATCGTTGTCTCTGATTGGGAACCATATTTAGGCAGCCATATTCTTTGAGTTTGTCGTGGGTGATTGTCCTTAGTGTCCTATGTGTTCCTGTCTCTGTCTTTGCACCAGATAGGACTGTTTAGGGTTTCACACGTTCCATGTTTATTGTTTTGTAGTGTTCATGTGTACATTTACATATTAAAAGAACCATGGACACTTACCACGCCGCACATTGGTCTTCTGATCCGTTTCGCCTCTCCTCTTCGGAAGAAGAGGAGGAAATCCATTACAAAGAAGGTTGTTGTCAAAGAAGGTTGTTGCCACACAAGAAGGTTGTTACAACACAAGCAGCCACATCAGCCACAAAATAAGGTTGTTGCAACACAAGCAGCCACATCAGCCACAAAATAAGGTTGTTGCAACACAAGCGGCCACAAAAGAAGGGGATGCAGAGGTGCATTTTCTGTAAGGAGCTGTTTTCAGTCCCAGGTGCTGTTTTCAGTCCCAGGTGGGGACTGGATTAGGTGTGAGCAGTGCAGGAGGTGGTCTCATGAGTTGTGCTCCAATTTTACTGGGGACAACTTCATTTGTGACCTATGAACAAATTAGAATTGTGCAATAGCAGAGCATAAAAGTTTCCACATCAATGTTACACTGATTTAATTAGTTAAGTTATTGTCATTACATGTTATATTCCAATGTTATATTCAAATCCAATATTACGTTCCGATAAATACTTGTTTTACTTAATTAAAAGAGCAACTATTGAAAACATTTTTCTCCTGTATGTAATTTTAAAGACTGCTGGGATTTCAAAACTTGGATTATTCAAATAATATTTGCAATTGTACATATTGTAAGGCAAATTAACAACAAAGAAGAAAAATTCCCATTTCTAATAAAACATTTCATAAAATAAATTTTTAAAAAGTGTGAACTGTAGCCATTTATTTCCCTTGATAGTTTATTCGTCTAAGTATGACCATCATTCACATACCAATTTTCTTTCCAAACGTTGCTTTTTTTGTGTCACCAATTAGGCATTGTTCTTAGGGGGGACTAGTAAGTACCATAATACATGTCGCAAACTATTACGTTCAGATTTCAAAGTTGATACATTGTTGCAGATAGTGGTTACATGTAATTTTGTGTTAAAACCAGCAATTAAATGTTGCCGATATGAATATCATTTTTTTTGCCGCCCCTTGTCCCTGCTTCTCACCACTGCCTTGTGAAGTTTCTTCCGGGTCTCAACGGCGCATGCGCTTGCTCCATGTAGAAGCGTTGTATTTCGTCCCTTCTGCAAATATTACAAATTGAACATCGTTTCCAATTTTGATTAACAATTTTGAGTAAACTTTTGGCGCTGGCTAAACTGTTACGCCAACATTGCTCTTCTTAGTTTCTGAAATTACACTGTCGTTGCAGATTAAATAATGTTTACGAATGAATGGGTCAAACAGGAAGTGATTTATATAATACCCAGCGTGCATTTCGTTTGTGTAAAGACTGAATGAAATTACAAAGCATTGACACTTAGTCAAACTTATTTATTTCTCTGCATCGGTGGACTGGAATGTGTGTTTATGTTGTATCTGCGATTTTAGGTATGGTTTGTTTTTCATTTAACCATGAATGTGAAGAGTAAGGCCGAGAACTGGGACTGAACTGTGTTCAGCGTTCGGTAGTACACTCTGGTTTCTCTTCAGATCGCATAAATCTTTCGCCTTTTACTAAAGATTTCCGTGGAGAGGAACATTATGAGTATCAACTAATTTTTTGATGCCCGGCCTCACGGCTGGGCTTCCTACACTTGTTGAAAGTCAAATTCATTGAATGGAATTGTGTAGAAGTGGGTGGCTTGATCTATTGGATCCCTCTTAGACCGGGAGGAAAATAGAGTAGTCAAGTTGTTATGGTTGGTGTTGAAAACGGGCTGCTTTTCCCAACGTGGTTTGAAAATGATTGGTAGGTGGTGAATTATATTTACTTAGGGTGTGGATAAAGTTACCTTTTTGCGTGCAGCAGTGGCAGAAACATAAGAACAAACACATTTCATAGACATTGTTGATTTTATGAGTGTATTTACATTTTAATATTGACATATTGACAATATTGACATTGAACTGATTATATAGGAACACCAGATGTGTTAAACATTGTGTTTAATAGGCCTATGAATTGGGCTGCTATTATGTTCTGTTCTGCCGACTATTAGCTGAGTAACCTATTGCTGACCACTATTCTAGTTTAGGCAAATAGGAGGGGTGGCAATTTATTGCCTCCATAGGGCAGCTGAAGGTCCATGGCTGGCCTGTTATGCCCATACTTTTTTTATGGTGCATTCGCCATACCAGGAAGATATCTATTTTCATCCCTGCAGGCTATCTAGTAAGCCCAACATTTGTTTAGGCAAGTCAGTTAAGTACACATTCTTACTTACATTGACGGCCTACTTGTAAAGCCCCCGGCTCTAAATGACGCTAATTTACAGTGTTGTAAAAAATACTTGAAAGTACTACTTCTATAGTTTTTTGGGCGTATCTGTACTTCAGGGCTTCCGTGGCTACCATGGCCACTGACTGGGGGGTGGTCTCTACGCTTTTCCCTACCAGCAGGTTGCAGGAGGACCACAGTGCTTCCTTCAAGCACGTGAGGGTGGGCCAGAACTTGGTGAAGGCCTTCGATGGAATAGGCCTCCGGCCCACCCCATACAGCACGAGCTGAGGTGTTAGGTCCTCCCCTGCTGGCAGACACGTGGTGATCAGGGGGCCTGCTTCCTTCCACAGGTCCCTGGCAGCTCTGCACTCCCAGAGCATGTGCCTCACCGACTCTTCTTGGCCGCAGCCTCGTCGGGGGCACGCGGATGTCCTCGCCATGCCCGTGAATGCATAACAGCCCTGACCGGGAGGATCTCGTGGGCGACCATCCAGGACAGATGCAGATTCAGGAGAGCAGGATGAGCCACGTTGCGCCAGACTGTTGTGGGCTCGCCTAGAGCGAGCCCGCGCACTGGACACACTGGTTCCCGATCCTGCACAAGAGAGAGAAGAGAGCGGTGTTTAGTTAAAACTGTGACTGTTTCTTTTTCCAGTTTAAAATCTCTTAAAAACTTCTGGAGCTGGACGTAGTGCATGGGTAGCAGGAAAGAGGCTGGGATCAGCCTCAGAGTCCTGAGGTAAGATCCCAGCCAGAACCGTGCGAGGGCCTGAGTCTTGTTGTTGGCCGGGGATGTGGCAAGAATCAGATGTAACGCTGTGTAGCGGCTGCCCAGGAACAAGTAGAGGTCAGGCAAGCCTTTCCCCCCCTTGGACCTGGGCCTCTTTACCAACTCCCTTCTCAGCCTCTCCCACTTGCCTCCCCACAGGAAGTAAAAAAGCATCCGCACCAGGTCTAAAAATACTCCCTTGAGGGGGAATAAAAACAGAACTGATTTAATAAAAGCACAGGTAAAATCACAGCTTTAATGATTTAAAACCTTGCCCTCAAAAGTCAGCTGTCATAGTCCCCAGAAACCCAGTCTCTGTCTTACTGTCCCCAGGACACCAATATCACTAGACAACTGTCCTACAGCTAGACACATGCGTATTCAATCAATCCAACACTAATGACATGAGGCCTATGGTTGAGTCTTGCGGTTAGAATCATTTGATTTCGCAATGGCATAGGCCTACATCATTTTGGATTTGTGTGCTCATGATAATTGTTTTCATGGAGAAACATAATGAAATGTTACGTAAGTATCATTAGTTACACTTGCAGTGCAAGTATCTCCAAGATACCGGAATCGCACAGGGTTTTAAGTGTTTATGTTTCAGTTGTTAAACGCTTAATACTTAGAAATACATTATTTACATTTATGAGAATATTAAGGAAAGAAAGGTAGTGTTTTATGTCACACGATCTGTGAAGATTCCAAGCATTCAACTCATGAATTAGGGTGATAACATGTTTTGATTCAACTTGTGTATTATATTGAATTTATACAACAGGTGGGTCTAATCCTTAATGCTGATTGGTTAATACTGCATTCCAGCCATGGTCTATTCCACAAGTTACTACTGGCTAAATTTATGACGTTAAAATGCCCATTTACTCTGAATGTGCAATTCACTGTCTCATCAGCCCAGCCAGGCAATTTATGAACTTGATCTCCACTATAAAAAGCATCTAGACATTATCTCACATTTCTTTTAGAATAACATTTAGTTAATGCCCTCGAAGCCAGTGTTTGTACTTCATCTTGGGCATAACAACACTCGTGCCAATATTTCCTCAACACCAGCTTCTCGGGCATTATCACATAAATAACACACGCTCTAGAACAGGGTTTCCCAAACTCAGTTCAGGGGCCCCGTCTGGGTGCATGTTTAGGTTTTTACCCTGGTACTACACAGCTGATTCAAATAATCAAAGTTTGCTGCTGAGTTTTTTAAATTTTTATCATCTGTGTAGTGCTCTGGTGGTGAAGTAATTTGACCAATAAATAGGCCAGGCTACTTCAATGATAGTCTAGAATCTAAAGCTTTGGGTGTCTTCCTCTCAGGCTTCCATGTTTTCTCCCGTGACCTCAATGTCCACCTCTTGAACATCAGACTCTGAGGCCTCATCTTCACTGTCACTTTCCAACCTTGTTGAGGGTGGCTTGTTGTCAGGCTCAAAAAGCCTCAAATTTGCCCAGATACTACCAATTTTTCAACCCTTGTATTGGTCAGCCTGTTGCACGCTTTGGTGTGTGTTCCTAAACAAGGACCAGTTGCGCTCTGAGGCGGCTGATGTTGGTGGGATTTGGAGGATGATGGAGACAACAGGGGAAAGAGCCTCAGATCCACAAAGTCCCTTCCACCAGGTGGCTGATGAGATATGTAGGCACGACTGCCATATTGCATCTCCATCCCAAAGCCCTTGCTTGGAAGTGTACTTCGCCAAACTGCCAAGAACCTTGCCCCCACCCAGGCCAAGGTGGCGAGACACGGTAGTGGTGACACCATAGGCCTTGTTGATCTCTGCACCAGACAGGATGCTCTTGCCAGCGTACTTGGGGTCCAACATGTACGCTGCGGTGTGTATGGGCTTCAGGTAGATGTCTTCACGCTTTTTGATGTATTTCAGAACTGCAGTTTCTTCTGCTTGGAGCAACAGTGAAGTGGGCAAGGCAGTATGGATTTCTTCTTTTACATCTGCAAGCAGAGTCGGAACATCAGACAGGATGGCATTGTCTCACTCAATCCATACAATAGCTACTGTTATAGGTTTCAGGAGTTTAAGGCTGATTACCACTCTCTTCCAGAATACATCATCCAGGAGGATCCTCTTGATGAGTCAAGAGTAGTAGTCAAGTGGTTAGAGTGTTGGACTAGTAACTGAAACGTTGCAAGTTCAAATCCCTGAACTGACAAGGTACAAATCTGTCATTCTGCCCTTGAACAGGCAGTTAACCCACTGTTCCTAGGTTGTCATTGAAAATAAGAATTTGTTCTTAACTGACTTGCCTAGTTAAATAAAGGTAAAATTAAATATCACTTGATGACCCTTCACACACCAAACCATTTCCTTGGCTCTCTTGTAGAGTGTATCCATTGTTTTCAGTGCCATGATGTCCTTGAGGAGCAGATTCAATGCATGAGCAGCACAGCCAATGGGTGTGATGTGAGGGTAGGACTCCTCCACTTTAGACCAAGCAGCCTTCATGTTCACAGCATTGTCTGTCACCAATGCAAATTCCTTCTGTGTTCCAAGGTGAATGATGACTGCCTTCAGCTCATCAGCAATGTAGAGACTGGTATGTCTGTTGTCCCTTGTGTCTGTGCTCTAGTAGAATACTGGTTGAGAGGTGGAGATGATTTAGTGAATTATTTCTTGCCAACGAACATTCAACCACCCATCAGAGATGATTGCAATACAGTCTGCTTTCTCTATGATTTGCTTGACCTTCATTTGAACTCGGCATCCAGCAAATGAGTAGATAAAGCATGTCTGGTTGGAGGGGTGTATGCTGGGTGAAGAACATTCAGAAATACTTTCCAACACACATTTCCTGTGAGCATCAGAGGTGAACCAGTTGCATACACAGCTCGAGCAAGACATTCTTCAGCATTTCTCTGACTACGTTCGTCCATTGAGTCAAAAAAACTTCTGATTCCAGGAGGACCATGAGCTGTTGCTGTCGATAAGGCCGATAAGGTGTCTGCTTCATAATTTTCACCTCAAATAGAAGTAGAGGGACTTTTGTCAGAGGTTGCTTGTTGTGAGCGTGGGGGGAACTTTATGCACTTGGCCAGATGATTCTGCATCTTTGTTGCATACTTCACATATGATTTAGCACAGAATTTGCAAATGTACACAGCTTTTCCTTCTACATTAGCTGCAGTGAGATATCTCCACACATCAGATAGTGCCCATGGCATTTTCCTGTAAGGACTTTTTTTTTAAAATGAGTAAAAAAACAAACATACAATTCCAAGTACAGATAAATAGACAGGCCATTAGATTAATTAAACACCTCCTTTGTAAGAGTTTTGTTTTATGAAACATGTAAGGAAACAGGTGAATTAACACCCCTCAGTTAGCAGGCTCAAGCAAGCTGAAACCCACATGGTAGCAAAAACTAACTAGCAGAAATTGTTAACAAGTTAGAAATTATTTAAACACACTTTGCTGTAGGCTACTATTTACTAGTTAACAAAAAAGCATGTATGTCGTATAAAATATATTCACCCCACCCAGTATTGTAATCTAAATTTACCAGAAAGCATGTGGTCCTTGGTCCAGACATTGTAGTAGTGAGGGCTCAATAGCATCTCATTAGTGTGCAAGATCTTCAGAATCAGCTGTACATGTGATGGAAGAATGCACTGTACTTGCAGAGGGCTGCAATTCCATTGACTTACAGTCCAAAATATGCCACAAGACCTAGAATTTCCTTATGTGTATCCCACAAAAAAGGTCCACTGTTATAAGCTAACTTTTTTTGATGAATTTAAGCAAAATTCCCCAAATTCCACAGCTTAACTTCCCATGGAAAAATTCCAGAAATGTACCAGAATGTTTCTGACCGTTTGCAACCGTAAGTGTGATGTCAGGGAAAGTTATGTACGCACGTTAACGTTTCCAAAAGCTAACCAAACAAGAACATCATTACTTTTATGATACGTGTTTGAGCTGTCATGTGCATTAGTAGCACAATTTCTAACTTATTTACATTCGTTTTTACTTACACTCATATGTTGACTTCTCCATTTTAAGTTTTGGCTGACTTTTTTTGATCAGATGTACAATTATCGCAAAATTAATTATGGGGCGTTTCAGGTCCCGAAGTGAACATAAACAAAACATGAGGACTGAGGGGCTTAAAGTTGCCAACTTCCCTTGCATAGCTAATCATTTGGACCAACGACAAAGATGGCAGCGGGATTCCCAAAAGGGTATAAGACGAGGGTAAGTGGAGGAAGGTGTCTTTTATGAGTTTAAAACGCAGCTGAAGATGGCAGCGGGGACTCCCCAAGGGCATAAGGTGAGGGTGGGGGGGGGGGGGGGGTAGTTGATGCTTGTTGGCTATTGGTATTCAAGAGGAACATCAGTGGACTCTAAACTGGAGAACAACCTATTAGGACCCGTTGTGGACTCCATTGGCCATTAAGGTAAAGGTGATATGGATAGCCTACCTTGAAGACCTTGCTTAACTTAGTTTGTTCAATAGATTCCACCACCCCGAACATCTGTGTACAACTCCTGTAAATGTTGTCCATTTTGGTGTATTTAGTTCATCGTTGCCATTGTTTTATACATTACAGTTAATATAGAGTTGTAAGGATGCATCATTGAGAAGACGTGTGGTCTTAGCCCAATAATTAACTAAAGGAACCTAACCTTACTCCTATAGTCCAAGGACTTTACATACTTTGTTTAAAACGAAAACAGCCAAATACTCAATATAAACGTGAATCGATTCTGAATTGCAGTACGGTTGTAGAACATAAATCCCTCTACTTTCATCATATTAAAATATTTCACAAATGCAGAATAAACACTTACTGTACACACTGTTTTAACACAGTTGCAGCCGACAGTATTGTTCAGTAACAACATCTTTGTGGTCCTCCTGTTTAGTCATTTACACATGTGTTCTGAGACGCAGATGGAGTGGACTAGCTGTGATAATTAACTGTCTTCCACCTGTCTTCTGTAAACAAACGCTGTAACATGGAAATATGGCCATGTGTGAACCATAACCCTATAAATTGTGTGTATTAATTGAACCTTTTGTTTTATGAAAATTATTTCTCACTTATATGAAAGATGAAGTCCTTATGCTTCTGAAACCGCACGGCAAGCGATGCATGTTAATGTTCAGACTGAGCATCGGGGGCTCTTAACAAAACTCCCCCGTACAGAAGACGCCTTCCATTTACTCCTATGTATAATGTAATGTAACTGAGAGTTATGATCAAGGACCAGTGTCTCTGAGAAGCGGCTCGCTGAGAAGAGACTACAGTACAAGCGGCAGCCGAAGTCCGCTAGGAGAAACAAACAAGTGTGCTCGCATACTCCAATAAACCACATTTGCTTGTCTGTCCCTTTTGAGACGCCGTAGACAGTATACACCCTCAAAACAGTCCGAATTAATCTTGGATAACTCAAATCTTTCGTTGATTTTGATGTTTTTTGCACAGGAGATTTTAGTAGAGCAATTTTACATCTAACTCAGATATTTGGTGCAGTATTTATAAATGGAAAAAATGTGCATCTAAATGAGTTTTCTCATTGATTGACAACAAAGACTTTACTGAAGAATCCCTTCTGTTGACCAATCACCGACGAATGAGTGTACTCTTTGGCTACCGATTTCGGCTTGTCTCAAGAAAAAATGTGTGTGCCCCAACAACCAAAAAACTCTTACCAAAGTACAAAACGAAAAGAAAAACAACGTCACAGAATGTCATCATAATACACAGTATGCACATGGGAACGCATGCGGACGCCTTTAGGCTACTTGAACAGGGCTCGGTGAGAATGTGACGCCCTTTCTGGGGTCGCGTTAAGTGTGGTGGAGTTACTGAGGTTGAAGGTTCCTGGTGTCTGTGATGCCGGCTGTTTGGTGCGACGCAGACCCGGTGGTGAGCGTGGTTTAAATTAACAGAGGAGTAACTGTCCTTTTGAGTCAGAGTCTCTTTCTGACAAAGTCATGTTAGGATATATCAGTTATCCTGTTAGAACCTCTGTGTGGAATACACTGTTCTGTTTCAGCTGCAACGTTTATGGTCACGTCGCAGCAGTTTGTTGGAGGGATATTCCAAAATGTGGGGAATGTGTAGGAGGGCATGGGATAGAGAATTGTGTAGTTTCGGTGGATAACGTTGTGTGTGTCAACTATAGGGATGCCCATTGTTTAACGGCCTTCATTTTGCCGCACCCCTGGGCTAATGGGGATTGTGAGGGGGAAAATTACGTATTTATTTGATATTACTGGTGACCAATTCATATTTAACTAATAGTAAGTCATTTCTGTCCTACTAGTGTCTGTGTTTTTATGGTCTCCACTCTACAGTATTTCCCTGCAGCTAATCTGGGCGTATGGTCACTGGAGATGGCCTGAGCTGACAAATGAGTTAAACACTGCATTACATAGACAATAATGTTTTTAACTAGGGATAGTTTAGGAGTAGAACAATCCCTCGTTGCCTCTAAATCGTTCTTGCATCTGGGAAACTGAATCAGGGTTAAAACAACAACCCTGTGCAGAAAACGACCTGATGAACCCAGAGTGGTTTATGATGCCCCGATGCCCCATGGGATAGGTGGAACCAATCATGACTAGGTATTTTTAGTGTCAGCTATATATAGTACTCTGCATTTGTGTAAAGGTTAGGTTACTAACACTCAAGGGTGTGGTGAGCCTCATTATTGCAATAATTATTCGATATTGAATAAAGACTATTGTTTGAAGAAATGACAGTCTCACTTGATTAAAATGTCCCATGACAGGATCCATAATAAATACCAATCTTGCTGGGGATCAGAAGCGTCCGGTGCGAGAGAGGCAGGTTGAGGTGACTAGAGTCAGAGTTGTGCAGAAAGTGTTGTATTCTGAAGCAGTGAAGAACGTAGAGGATGGGTCAAGGGTAGTAGATCTGTGCCAGCACCGAGGGATAGGCCAGTGACTGATATATGCTTCAGTAAGGTTGGCTTCTTAGCGTTCATAACAATGGTTAACAACTGTACTGCAGAAATGGAATGCAAATCACAGAAAATAGATGTGGTGGCAGCTGCAGAGATGTATTTGGGTATATGACGTTTGACTTCAGAAGAGTTACAGGGTGTGTCGAGGGGGGGTGTCCCGTGCTCCAAGGCCGGTGGCATGGTGCAGGAGCAGATAGGGTCAATGTAGTGGATTTTTAATGAGTGTAGGGTTATTTATTTATTTACATTCCCCCTCCCTTTTCCCATTTTTGTATCACAAAGTAAAAGGGATTTATATTATAGTGTAGTCGGGGGCAGTAATGTAACATAATGGATGCCAACCACTGGTAAACTCTGAAGAAGAAGGTGACATCCACTGTCCTGGTAAGAGGAATTCCCAATTTATATTGTCCAATGAATATACACATTTTGCCCTAGACATTTCATAGGCTAAACTTACATTTGTATGGGAGTGAATAACCAACAACATTTTACTTTAGCAACTAACTACATGGAGAACGGGCATCTTAAAAGACCTACCCTAACTTGTAATACTCACTCCTTTAAACAGGTACATTCTTAACCAACAGTGCTAACACGGTCTCTGATAATGAGATGCGCACCCTGTGCCCAAAAGTGTGACGTCAGTGGTGCGTTCACCTAGTTGCCATGCCAGCGGTGGTGAGAGAGTAGGGAGCAGGTTGGCGATACCAAACCAAACAAAATGATTTTAAAATAAATGATAGCCTAATAGTAACCAGATTCTGGTATTTGTTATAACAAAATATCTTAAACAGAATCTAGGAAATAACTTGTTTGTGGGTAGAAACAGAGGAAAATGGTTCAGACAGGAACATCATCACAAGGCCTTGCCTTTAGTTTAGGTGAATTGGGTAGTCTTTTCTGTAGGTCTATTAGGCTAGTGAGCTAATAAGATGATATCCAGTGTTTCACTGTGTGCTTTTCTTTCAGGCAGAGCCCCACCGGTTTTGCATGTTATTTTGGCGTGAAATTAGTGTCACATATAAGTTTGCAAACAATGTCCTTGAGTTAATAAAGCCACATACAAACATGTTCTCTTTCTTCAGTAAGACAGCTCCAAAATGCAGGTGTTTTAGTCTAGCTCTGTCCTTTCTGTGGTGGAGTGGCAGCCAGCGGAAAATACAGAGCGTAGGCGTTGGTAATCTTCTCTAGTTGCGCCGTGATTGGCTCAGTGTTCTGTCACTCATTGGGACATTATGTCACCACCGAATCTACAGGGAGAGGTAAGCAGTTCAAGCCCACTTGGGTGCTGCCATAGAATTGCCCATCCAAGAAGGCTCAAGGACTGATCATGTCAACGTGATACTTTCACAATCTTAGCTATCAAAGCGGTCATTATCTTGAATCACGTCGACAATCTACTGGAAAATCCTTGTCAAATGAAGAGATATTGTAGATAAAACGTATCGGTGCTCTTCGGCCATAGGATATAAACATTACACCAGTCGGAAATTGCAAATAAAAGAACGAGTGGTTTAGAACTAACCAATGGCAAGCGTAGCCTGCTATTCGGTGGAGAGGGTGTGTGGTCCGGGTTTAAGGAGTTAAAACATCTGTCTGAAATGGTCTCTTTTCCAATCTTAAAAGAATTAACATTCAACACCATGGGCCAGAAAAGGTTGAATACCTTGGCCATGCTGTCAATCCAGCATGACTTCTGCCGCGTTCAACACAACTGGGAACTCTGAAAGAAACAAACTCGGACTGGGAAAATAGTTCGGGAACTCGGGCCTCTTTCTAGAGCTCCGACTTGAAGATCACAGACATTATGTTTCAACTTTTTTTCTCTCTCTCCCGAGTTCCCAGTCTTGAATGCACCATAAATCCAGAGCATATCAGACTTTGATGACAAAAGGTTGCCCACAGGAAGGACCGCCGCGCCACGTTCAAATGAGCACATTACAACAACAGTGCGTCCAAAAATGTCTATTGTATACTGCTACATAAATGATGTAATATACCAAGGAGATATGTATATACAGCAGCTAATAAAGAAATACTAAGTGTATGTTGTGTAGTAAGCTGTTGGTAGCCCATGTGGCTCACGTTAACGGCTTGTGTACATTAGTACGTGGTAAATTGCCGCATATTATAGCAGCACATTCTGTTTGTGTGTCAAGAATTCAGCATAGCAAGTTTGGATGAAGGTCTGGTTACTAAATGGGTAAATCGTTTAATCCATTTTCTGTTTAATGAATTAATTCACAGGTAAATAGTGATACTCTCTAAACTGCTCTGACGACAAAACAAACCGTGTTGCCCTGTCTCCAATCATCCACATGGCTGGGAGAACCTATTCAAGTAAATTAATCCATTTTGAAAATGTAAACAAACAAAACAATGTATTATTATCTACCGACGACGTGTATGTCGATTAAGGCAGCACCTCTGATTCAGAGGGGTTGGGTTAAATGCGGAAGACGCATTCAGTTGTACAACTGACTAGATATCACCCTTTCCCGTAGCTAGCTAGCTACAGTGCAGGCTAACTCAAATTAGCTGTTCATGTATCTAGCTAGCCAACTTGACATACTGTATAGATAGGTAGCTGGCGATATTTAATTCCCTTAGCTACCTAACTTCATATTAACTAGCTATCTTTAGCATTGTACATTTAAAAAACAAACTCCAAATGTATTTGTAGGTAGCTAGCTAACAGCCATGGAGGAGGGTGAAAGGACTGCAGCTACAACTGTGAGATAAGGGAGAGAGCAGGCTATGCTGGATAGGGCAGGAACTGTTGCGTTGTTCCAGTCCCTAGAAATAAAAACTGAGGACGGAGATAATAGCAACAAAATATTCAGTGCTGTGTAATATGCGTATATTGAAGCTTGTTTCTTGTGATGTTTTCTGTCCTCAGATACAGAGAGCTGTGAAAGCCTGTCTGCAGATGAAGAGGTCCCAATGAAGAGCAGTGGTTCTCTGTCCTGGTCCTGGGGTTTCAAAGGGGTGCACATTTTTGTCTTTGCCTCATCATCAAGCTTCAACTGATATTTGTGTATTCATTTGTGATGCTATCCTTAAAATGATCCTGCTGTTGTCACATGCTATACATGCACGTGTTTGCACATGCATCTATCTGTCCAATGTTATCATTTGTTATAAGATATATTATACGTTAGTAATCCACAATGACCTGGGGATGTAAAAGTCTAATAATGACATCATCTCCCATATTCCTACAGATACCTTGCAACTGGAGATTCTTTCAAAACGATTGCCTACAGTTACCGTGTTGGGTGAATTGTTGTGAGCGTGACCAGGGCCATCTGGGATTTCCTCGTGGGGGAATTCAGGCATGTGTGAAGGCTACCTGTGTCCTGCATAACTTCATGAGGACGGACACAAGGACCAGGAGGGGCCCTGCAGCCCCCCGCCGTGTGCCAGAGGAGAGGTCTGCTGCTCTGCAGGATGTTGCACGGATGGGGGCCAACAACGCAGCAGGGGAGGAAATCCAGACACTAGGTGAGGCCACACACATACACAGATTCCTGTTGAGCACTGTCTCTTTAACTACCATATTTCCTCAATTACAGTCACCCTCCTTCACTTCATCTCTCTCCCCCTTCTCCCTAAATCCCCTAGGTTATATCAGCTGTGTCGGTGAACACCTCCCCTTCTCCCTAAATCCCCTAGGTTATATTAGCTGTGTCGGTGAACACCTCCCCTTCTCCCTAAATCCCCTAGGTTATATCAGCTGTGTCGGTGAACACATCCCCTTCTCCCTAAATCCCCTAGGTTATATCAGCTGTGTCGTTGAACCCCTCCCCTTCTCCCTAAATCCCATATGTTATATCAGCTGTGTCGGTGAACACATCCCCTTCTCCCTAAATCCCCTAGGTTATATCAGCTGTGTCGGTGAACCCCTCCCGCTACTATGCCTGAAATGGAGGACACAGCATGATCAGAGGTGAGAGGTCACTTGGGTCAACAGGAAGTATTATTAAAGAGATGCTTTACATTGAAATACAGATAGGGTTGTAGTAGTCCCAGAGTTAATGATGCAAGGTCAGTTTTGTATTTCACCACCTGATGATTGCTCCTCTGTTCTGACCTCTTTCCCTTTCTGTCTTTGACATTATCTCACAGCAGGTAGCCTAGTGGTTAGAGTGTTGGGCCAGTAACCAGCAGGTAGCCTAGTGGTTAGAGTGTTGGGCCAGTGACTGAAAGATTGCAAGATCGAATCCCTGAGATGACAAGGTAAAAATCTGTCGTTCTGCCCCCTGAGAACAAGGCAGTTAACCCACTGTTCCTAGGCCGTCATTGAAAATAAGAATTTGTTCTTTAACTGACTTGCCTAGTTAAATAAAGGTAAAATAAATAAACACCTCTCCCCACCTCATCTTTCTTCCTCCCTATTTTTATAATGCAGACCAGATGTGCATTGAAGTACAGATTGAACTTGTGTATCTATACATATTAAAATTATAATATTTATAATGCATGTGTTATGTATTCATAACACTTGGATAATGAACTTTCAATAAAACTTTTCACATTCTCTACTGGTTGAAATTTAAGTCTCTCATTTGATGAAACACGAACACTCCTGTGTCCTCAGATGAGTTCAGATGAAGGAAGTGAGATTAACCTGTTTTTGAGTATTTAATGACGCAAAGGAAGTGTAGTGTACTGTTTTTTAAAAAGCTGGTCCCGTATATATGAATTACAAATCAGCCTATAACTAGTTAAATAATGTGTTCTAGTCTACTGCAGAGTTACAATGTGTAACCATTGATGTCCTAGTACCAGGATTGGTAAACACTGTTGAAGTGTATAATTGTAATACATACATGCAGACACAGCATCATTCTAAGACTGGAGTTTGACACTCCTGGTATTGGATATGACTGAAAAATTATGTCTCACAGACATTCATACCTGAACCCCACCTTTATTTGCCAAGGTAGAGTACATGATCAGTGAATATATTCAATATACAGGCTACAATGTGGGGATCTCATGCTTGGTAATAACTACATGTATATACCACTTGCATCCTTGGAACAATAAAGTTATATTCTAATCAATCCATAGGCTTCATTGATGCCATTCCGTGTATTGAAGTCAATACAACCAGCTATGATAGCGGAGGTTCATATGTCAAAGTGATTGGTCACCCAGCGTCCGCCAGTTGAGAAATGCTGAACTTTTTTACCGCCTGTTTTAGAGAGATGTCCTCAACAAATATTGTAAGATCTTTCATTGTCTGCTTATATGCCCCAGTTATTTATCCTATCCTGTAAAAACAGTCCATGTTCTGAATTCTGTCGCTGTACATTTCAAAAGTGCTGAACAAATAGTTATATCGACTACTAACTCATGTCTTTATCAAAATGACGGCATCACTCTCTTCCACTCATCGTTCCCTTGTGCCATAGTTTGTACATCTCAATTGTTATATTGCTTACTTTGTGAATTATAATCATATCATGTGCTTTTCTCCACGAGGAAGAGATACTATATAATGTTGTTGGGTCTGTAACCATGTTTGCCAGTGACACTCTTCCAAATTCCATTTTTTTTTTCAACAAAAAGTTCAGTAATAGACCCGTATAATTTCAGTTGATGTTGGATTGTTGTTTTGTTTGGTCAATGCGCTGTCCGTGCGTCGGTATATTGTCAATAAAAGTGGATTCCTCGTGATTTGTATTTTCCCTTCCTTTTTCGACCCCACAGTCCTAATAAAATGGTGTGTATTGGCTTTGTATCTATAAAAAAGGGTTATTTTTGCCCAACTAAGATTTACATGCTAAAATCGCCACCGATCACCAGTAGCAGAGCAATCCAAAAGTCAAACAAATGTTAAAAGACATGTTGCTAGAATATTTTACACCAAAACGTGGAGTTACTTGTAGACTTCTAGGTTGATACATTGTTGCAGACAGTGGTTACATACAATTGTGTAAAGTCCAGCGATTAAATACCGATTTGAATATCATTTTTGCCACCCCTGCTCCTTGCTTCTCGCCTGGTTTGTGAAGAAATTGCTTGCTGGTCTCTACGGCGCATGCTCCACGTAGAAGCCTTGTATTTAGTCCCGTCGGCAAATATAAATAAATGTAACATCTTTTCCAATTTTGATGATAGACTTTTGATGGTGGCTAAACTGTTAAGTTACATTGCTCTTCTTAGTTGCTGAAATTCCACTGGCGTTGCAGATGAAATACTTTTTACGAATTAATGGCTCAAACCAGGAAGTGATTTCTATAATGCCCAGCGTGCATTTCGTTTCTGTGAAGAATTCATGAAGTTACAAAGTATTGACACTTGTCAAACTTCATTATTTATTTGCAGTGGTGAAGTGTAAGGTATGAGTGTGATATATCCGCAGTATATAGCTTTGCTTTGTTTTCAATTGAACCACGACTGTGAATAGTAAGACCGAGAAGTCGGTCGGAATGGTTTCGTTCGATCGGTAGTACACTCTGGTTTCTCTTCAGATCGCATAAATCTTTCGCCTTTTACTAAAGATTTCCGTGGAGAGGAACATTATGAGTATCAACTAATTTTTTGATGCCCGGCTTCACGGCTGGGCTTCCTACACTTGTATAAAAAAAATCAAATTGACATGGTAGAGGATTGCGTGACATCGGGTGTCCCATCCATTAAGTGTGTATGTAGACATTTCCAGTATTTATATGTTGGGAGAAAAATAGTCGAAAGGGGTTACTTTCAGTTGAAAGCAGTGGGCATCGAAATACAATTTGTTTTGAAAATGTGTGGTAGGTGTGGGGCCACTGGTTCCCAAACTTTTTCAGTTACTGTAACACAACTATGTACAAAAAGCTCTGAAAATACTCTTAAATTAAAGCTGACAGTCTGTACTTTACATAATTTTGAATCCAAAGTGCTGGAGTACAGAGCCAAAACTAAATATTTGTCACTGTTCCAATACTGTTGGAGCTCACTGTATGTTGCCAACCTCTTTTTAAAGCAATAATGCCCTCAAATCCGGGGATTATCGTGTGATAACTCCCGACTAAAGGCTGTTCTTAGGCCCAAGGCGAAATCGAGTTGTCACACAGTAATCCACAGGTTCTCATGCCTTAATGCTTAAATAATCAATGAGAGGGATAAATATATTGGAAAGAAAGGGACTTACATCTGTATATTAGAAGATGATACTGACTAATAGTGGTAGAATAATTATATACATTTTGAAATCGATAGAAGTACATCGTTTTTTTTGTTTTAGTTGATCACTTTCAGAGCAATAGGATCAAAGCAATTAGGCTGCAACACTGAACATGTGAGTCAAAGGTTGTGTGTGTGTGTGTGTGTGTGCCTGCACGCTTTTATCATATATTGTGTGTCTGTCTTTCTTATTTGTGTCCTGTGTGTTTCTCTTTGTGTGTGTGTGTGTGTGTGTGTGTGTGTGTGTGTGTTGGAAGACGTGGACATTTCCCACAGTTAGCTCCTACAGTGTGGAGACTTCTCTTCCTTTGACTGGGACGACCATGGATCCGACACAGGCTGGAGCTCATCAAAGGACATTACCGAGACAGATATCAAAGGACATTACCGAGACAGATATCAAAGGACATTACTGAGACAGATAAAGGACATTACTGAGACAGCTGTCAAAGGACATTACCGAGACAGATAAAGGACATTACCGAGACAGATAAAGGACATTACCGAGACAGATAAAGGACCACACGTGAGACAGATAAAGGACATTACCGAGACAGATAAAGGACATTACCGAGACAGATAAAGGACATTACCGAGACAGATAAAGGACCACACGTGAGACAGATAAAGGACATTACCGAGACAGATAAAGGACATTACCGAGACAGATAAAGGACATTACCGAGACAGATAAAGGACATTACCGAGACAGCTATCAAAGGACATTAGAGAGACCGCTGTCAAAGGACATTACCGAGACAGATAAAGGACATTACCGAGACAGATAAAGGACATTACCGAGACAGATAAAGGACATTACCGAGACAGATAAAGGACATTACCGAGACAGATAAAGGACATTACCGAGACAGATAAAGGACATTACCGAGACAGATAAAGGACATTACCGAGACAGCTATCAAAGGACATTAGAGAGACCGCTGTCAAAGGACATTACCGAGATAAAGGACAGATAAAGGACATTACCGAGACAGATAAAGGACATTACCGAGACAGATAAAGGACATTACCGAGACAGATAAAGGACATTACCGAGACAGATAAAGGACATTACCGAGACAGATAAAGGACATTACCGAGACAGATAAAGGACATTACCGAGACAGATAAAGGACATTACCGAGACAGATAAAGGATATGACCGAGACAGATTTTTCACTTCAATTGTTAAAATGATTCAGGATTTTTGTTTATATAAAGGATATACTGTAATGTAACTCGAAGTATGGAATTAAAGATGACATTTTCAAGTTGAATATAATCTATTACCTATAGTAATCACTCAGGTTGTACAACTGATATAAAACACATTTTACACAAGCGTTTGGCCAGACTACAACATTTACACAAACGTTGTGTGGTGTCTAGTCTATATAAATTCTGCTGTTTATTGGAAGAAGAAAAAAATGAACTAGACAATTCATTCATCATTTTAATTTCCAGATGCAACAGTAGATCAAGTCATTACATTTAAATAAATCATTTCCTGATCTGTCTCATAACATGAAATACTGACCTGCATAGATTTGATTATAGACTACAAAGAGAGAAAACTTGTGAGCTCAAACTGATTACAATGGCAGTTTCATATTTCAATCCAGTCAGAATGAATAAACAATTAGATGAGATAAACCTTCTGTTTTTAGTAGACTGTTGCTGACAGCGTTAGCAGGCATTGTTTGTGGACAAGTCCTGAACATAAACCAAATCATCTGTTGAGACGGAATGGGATGCATAGGATAACGAGCAGCAGTAGCTACAATGTTTAGCTTTTTCTCACTGATAATTTGGACGTGTCGGGATTGGACGAAGGCGGTGCTTAAATGTCAGTGCTTTGGCTGAGAGTTTCCTTTTGCAAAAGGGTGGAGACTTCGCAGACCCAAACTCTCAATTTGAAACACATTGACCCAGAACTAAATCACACAGCTGACCAAATTATGCAAGATTTTAGTTCTGGGTCAACCAAGATTAAACTCACCAAAATATTCTAGAGCAGCAATATATTAAGTGCAAGGGTACATACTTCAAACAGAGCACATTTAGACCCTATTGCCAGAAGTTTACATAAAGGTGACTCCCCAGCGTCATCAGGCTTGACCGAGAGACAGTAGGAGAGAGAGGAGAGAGAAGAAGAGTAGGACCAGGGATGAGTGGGCCAGAGTTGCCCCACTGGCAGGAGTAACGACAGCGGAAGTTGCGCTGACAGTTGTGCTGTTGGCAGTGTTGGTGTCATTGACCGGGGTTCTGGCTGTGACAGGTAAAGGGAGGGGGCCCACAGTGGTCTGAAGGAAGCTCTGGAAGCGAGCGGTTTTGGTGAAGACCTGGATGCTGGAGGAGCGAGGACTCCGGCTCCATCGTGTTTTGCTGGAGCTGGTCTTGTTGCTGCTGTCGAGAGTCAACACAGCAGCTTGGTGCCATGCATCACCCTGCTTACACATCAGAGGACCACCTCCTTCACCCTGTGGGGAGAGAGAAGAACGAACACACAGGGGCGAGACGTCAGCATTGTCATGTCAGGCAGACAGCCAGACTGGTTGCCAACCAAGCTACTTAACTGGAAGATCATTATGACTGTCCTCACTAGGTGGATTTAAATGTCCTACCATCAGACAGGCTCTGCTGACGCCAATTCTGGAGATGCCAAAGTCAAATAGATCACATCCCAACAGTTGCAGAGCTATCCTCAATAACTAAACAGACATAATGCAACCATCCTTGCTGTACACCAATTGACACTTCTGAGTCGACATTTGAAACCCATTATTGTGCGTTTGCTTTTTTTGTCGGACCAATCGGTACCTGTCGAAGGTCCAAGGCAGCAGTGCAGATGTTATCAGAGGAGCCAGAGCTCTCACAATCCACCACAGTGGTCTGGGACTGCTGCAAGTTCTGTTCGGCTGAGGAACGAGACAGAATTGAGAAATAGAGGACGAAAATCACAAGTTGACCAAACAGAAAGAACACATTTATTTTATCAGGTAAGTTGACTGAAAACACATTCTCATCTACAGCAATGCCCTGGGGAATAGTTACAGGGGAGAGGGGATGAATGAGCCAATTGGAAGTTGGGGATGATTAGGTGGCCATGATGGTCAGATTGGGAACTTAGTCAGGACACCAGGGTTAACACCCCTACTCTTACGATAAGTGCCATTGGATCTTTAATGACTACAGAGAGTCAGGACACTTGTTTAACGTCCCATCCAAGAGACAGCACTCTACACAGGGCAATGTCCCCAATCACTGCCCTGGGGCATTGGGATATTCTTTTTTTTGACCAGAGGAAAGAGTGCCTCCTACTGGCCCTCCAACACCACTTCCAGCAGCATCTGGTCTCCCATCCAGGGACCAACCAGGACCAACCCTGCTTAGTTTAGGAGGCAGTGTTAGTCTGTTCCAGTATTACACACTGACTCACCTCCACCCTGGTCCTTGCCCCAGCCAGCCACCCAGCACTGAGTCCCTATGCTGAAGGTGCTGCTTCCCTGGTCCACACAGATAGGCTGGATGTAGTCAGACAACGTGGGTTGGCTGGCCAGTCTGAGGATTGCCACGTTGTTCGCCGTCAAGTTGCTCATGGTGATGTTGATTACTTTAAGGGTTATCTCGTTGGGGTTGGAGCCGTTCTGCTTCAGACGACCCATGATCACGGTCCACTGAGAGGCGTCGGACTGACTGGGACGTGGGAATAGTGAAGTTGGGGAACTTTAGCTTGGCATTACAAATACCTTCTATGTAATAGGTCCTTGGTTCAACTTGAGCACCAAGGGATGGATATCTGACCATATGCATCTGACCAACTCACCCGTTTATATACAAGTGGAGTGTGTTACCTGGAGAAGCACCCAGCATCGCTCATGACATAGTCCTCTGCCACCATTGTTCCCCCGCAGACGTGTGTTCCGTTTGTCTGTAGACTGGCTATCCAGGGCCAGGATCCCCCCGAGGCCAAGCCCCCACCAGTAAGGGAGTTCAAAGAGGCACTGCCACACACCACGGCTGCAGAAACAGGGAGAGAAGCACTACAGAAGTCAGGGCTGACTTTTGGCTGAGTGTAGATTGAAAGAGAGAGATAGTGTAGATTGAAAGAGAGGGATAAACACTAAAGTTTGGATGTGGTCAAATGGAGATTTACAGATACGTTGGCTAAAGCTACAACAGGAGTAACAGATACGTTGGCTAAAGCTACAACAGGAGTAACAGATACGTTGGCTAAAGCTACAACAGGAGTAACAGATACGTTGGCTAAAGCTACAACAGGAGTAACAGATACGTTGGCTAAAGCTACAACAGGAGTAACAGATACCTTGGCTAAAGCTACAACAGGAGTAACAGATACCTTGGCTAAAGCTACAACATGAGTAATAGATACATTGGCTAAAGCTACAACAGGAGTAACAGATGGGTGTGGCTAAAGCTACAACAGGAGTAACAGATGGGTGGGGCTAAAGCTACAACAGGAGTAACAGATGGGTGTGGCTAAAGCTACAACAGGAGTAACAGATGGGTGGGGCTAAAGCTACAACAGGAGTAACAGATGGGTGTGGCTAAAGCTACAACAGGAGTAACAGATGGGTGGGGCTAAAGCTACAACAGGAGTAACAGATGGGTGTGGCTCCAGGAGAAGGCAGCAATTTTCACAGAGGGAAGTAAATCCACTTACGTTCAGGAGTGGTTTTAGGGGCAATTGTAGCGGTGGTTTTAGGGGTAGTTGTGGTTATGGTGCTAGTGGTGGTCGTATGGGCAGTTGAGGTCATAGTTGTGGTGGTAGGGGAAACTGTGGTGGTAATGGATGTAGCAGTTGTGGTGGTCGTAGAGGCAGCTTTGGTCACAAGGGTAGAATTGGTTGTAGTTGTGGCCCCAGGGGCAGCTTTGGTGGTAGTGGTTGTAGGGGCAGCTGTGGTTGCAAGGGTAGTTTTGGTTGAAGTTGTGGTCGTAGGGGCAGTTGTGGTGGTAGCGGTGGTCGTAGGGGCAGTTGTGGTTGCAAGGGTAGTTTTGGTTGAAGTTGTGGTCGTAGGGGCAGTTGTGGTGGTAGTGGTGATCGTAGGGGCAGTTGTGGTGGTGGCTGGGGCTGGGAGACCATTACAGGAGACACTGAGGTCAGAATCAGTCCCACTGGAGGAGAAGGTGACGTATCCTGGCTGGTCACTTGTGATCTGGGTGTTGATCCAGGTCTGGTACTGAGACACTCTTGCGTACACCCCTGGGAAATTTGCCTGGGCACACCCGTTGCCGAAACTCACAACCCCAGACTGGATCCAGCGAATACCCTGTTTGCTCACCATTGGACCTCCCGAGTCCCCCTATCCATCGACAGATTTACAGACACTGAGATTAGATTTTCTTATGAAACATAATGGGTCAGTTTTTCAGTCACCAATTTCAAAAAAGTTTTGGACTAAAAAGCACTTTTAATGGATAATCTCTATTTAAAGTGCTTTTCAATTTAGGACCAGGCTAGGTATAATCTGGGTCTGAGAAATCAGACACAGATTACAAATGTGTCATTAGCCCACATTGTAATAAACAAAGAAGATAACCAAGAGATTTTACCTGACAGGAATCCTTTCCTCCTGCTGATAGACCAGCACAGATCATGTTGTCGGTGATGGAACCAATTCCATAGTTACAGTTACACTGCCTGTTCCCCACTACTGGCACATCCACCTCCTGTAGGGTCTGTGGTGAGGGCAGGGACACTGAGGAGCGACAAAACAGGTATTCCTCAACATACATAATACCTATCAGAATTCTGATCCATCATCAGCAGTACTTAAAGCAAGCTACAACACTCACCTCCACTGCTGATGCTGCCCCAGCCGGTGACCCAGCTAGTAGCCCCAGCATGGAAGGAGCTGCCTGGTGCAGCTAGGCAGACTGGCCGAATGAAGTTTGTAAAAGTCACAGCGGAGGAGAGCTTCAGCAGACACATGTCGTTGTCACTGGTACTGCTGGTGTAGTTGGGGTGGAGGATGATCTGAGTGACTGTCCGTGTCACCTCGTTGGGTTTGGAGCCCTGCTGGCTCAGACGACCCAGGTAGACCAACAAATTTGAAGTGCTGAAACTGAGAGAATGAATATATAAAAAGATAACAGTATTGTTTTTTAAAGAGTGGAACAGTTTAGTCTCGATTAGGTTTGACGTTAGGGTTAAATGTGTCCTACAATCCTACAAATCCTCACCTGGAAAAGCAGTGAGCAGCAGTCAGCACCCACTCTTTGTTGATGAGGGATCCCCCACAAAAATGGCTGCCTGAACTGTGAAGACTGGCCTGCCATGGCCAACTCCCTGCAGGAGCATCCTGACCCCCCACGATCCTAGTGTTAAGAGGAGGAGTTCCGCACACTAACAGCGATAGAGAATGATGGGTTATTTGGAAAGTTTGTGTCGAAGAGGTCACATTGGTGTGACAGTGCATTATAAAAGGTTTAAATCTTAAGATTTAGAGAATATCTGTAAGTGGTGAAAAGGACTTACCACTCAGCTGTGAATGAGAGCCTGAAATACAAGACAGAAAGAAAAAGAAATCCCTTAATCCTTCCCTTACTCTCTGTATCCAAACCCTGGCATTTTCACTGGGTACACTTGGTTCTATCTAGAACCTAAACGGATTTCTTAGCCTGTCCCCACACCAGAACTCTTTGAAGAACCCTTTTGGATTCCAGATAGAACCCTTTCCACAGACAGTTCTATATGGTACCCAAGAGGGTTCTCTCTGGAACCTAAAAGGGTTCTTCAAAGGGTCTGCCATGGGAACAGCCAAAGAACCCTTTTGGAACAATTGTTTTCTAAGAGTGTACATACTGTCCCATACTGATCAGAGTGTACATACTGTCCCATACTGATCAGAGTGAACATACTGTCCCATACTGATCAGAGTACATACTGTCCCATACTGATCAGAGTGTACATACTGTCCCATACTGATCAGAGTGTACATACTGTCCCATACTGATCAGAGTACATACTGTCCCATACTGATCAGAGTGTACATACTGTCCCATACTGATCAGAGTGTACATACTGTCCCATACTGATCAGAGTGAACATACTGTCCCATACTGATCAGAGTACATACTGTCCCATACTGATCAGAGTGTACATACTGTCCCATACTGATCAGAGTGTACATACTGTCCCATACTGATCAGAGTGAACATACCGACTGACATCAGCATAAGTACCAATTGTTATAACACACTGATTGTTAAACCTCTTAAGAATTGTACCCTTTTTGTTGTTGCCTAAAATGACATACCGAAATCTGACTGCCTGTAGCTCAGGACCATAAAATGACATACCGAAATCTGACTGCCTGTAGCTCAGGACCATAAAATGACATACCCAATTCTGACTGCTTGTAGCTCAGGACCATAAAATGACATACCCAAATCTGACTGCCTGTAGCTCAGGACCATAAAATGACATACCCAAATCTGACTGCCTGTAGCTCAGAACCATAAAATGACATACCCAAATCTGACTGCCTGTAGCTCAGGACCTAAAATGACGTACCCAAATCTGACTGCCTGTAGCTCAGGACCATAAAATTACATACCCAAATCTGACTGCCTGTAGCTCAGGACCTAAAATGACATACCCAAATCTGACTGCCTGTAGCTCAGGACCTAAAATGACATACCCAAATCTGACTGCCTGTAGCTCAGGACCTAAAATGACATACCCAAATCTGACTGCCTGTAGCTCAGGACCATAAAATGACATACCCAAATCTGACTGCCTGTAGCTCAGAACCATAAAATGACATACCCAAATCTGACTGCCTGTAGCTCAGGACCTAAAATGACATACCCAAATCTAACTGCCTGTAGCTCAGGACCATAAAATGACATACCCAAATCTAACTGCCTGTAGCTCAGGACCTAAAATGACATACCCAAATCTAACTGCCTGTAGCTCAGGACCTGAAATGACATACCCAAATCTGACTGCCTGTAGCTCAGGACCTAAAATGACATACCCAAATCTAACTGCCTGTAGCTCAGGACCATAAAATGACATACCCAAATCTAACTGCCTGTAGCTCAGGACCTAAAATGACATACCCAAATCTAACTGCCTGTAGCTCAGGACCTGAAATGACATACCCAAATCTGACTGCCTGTAGCTCAGGACCTGAAAATGACATACCCAAATCTAACTGCCTGTAGCTCAGGACCATAAAATGACATAAATGACATACCCAAATCTGACTGCCTGTAGCAAATCTGACTACCCAAGCTCAGGACCTCATACCCAAATCTAACTGCCTGTAGCTCAGGACCATAAAATGACATACCCAAATCTAACTGCCTGTAGCTCAGGACCTAAAATGACATACCCAAATCTGACTGCCTGTAGCTCAGGACCTAAAATGACATACCCAAATCTGACTGCCTGTAGCTCAGGACCATAAAATGACATACCCAAATCTGACTGCCTGAAGCTCAGGACCTAAAATGACATACCCAAATCTAACTGCCTGTAGCTCAGGACCTAAAATGACATACCCAAATCTGACTGCCTGTAGCTCAGGACCATAAAATGACATACCCAAATCTGACTGCCTGTAGCTCAGAACCATAAAATGACATACCCAAATCTGACTGCCTGTAGCTCAGGACCATAAAATGACATACCCAAATCTGACTGCCTGTAGCTCAGGACCGGAAGATGGCGGCGGGAGAAATGGCAGCCGTTTTACAGGCGACAAACCAATTGTGCCATTATGTGTTTTTATCACGTTATTTGTAATTTATTGTGATCTTAATGTTTCTGCCACCGTATCTTACGGCAGAAAAGAGCTTCTGGATATCAGGACAGTGATCGCTCACCACGGATTAGACAAAGAGCTTCTGGATATCAGGACAGCGATCACTCACCTCGGATTAGACAAAGAGCTTCTGGATATCAGGACAGCGATCACTCACCTCGGATTAGACAAAGAGCTTCTGGATATCAGGACAGTGATCACTCACCTCGGATTAGACAAAGAGCTTCTGGATATCAGGACAGTGATCACTCACAAAGAGCTTCTGGATATCAGGACAGCGATCACTCACCTCAAAGAGCTTCTGGATATCAGGATGATCACTCACCTCGACAAAGAGCCTCTGGATATCAGGACAGTGATCACTCACCTCGGATTAGACAAAGAGCTTCTGGATATCAGGACAGTGATCGCTCACCACGGATTAGACAAAGAGCTTCTGGATATCAGGACAGCGATCACTCACCTCGGATTAGACAAAGAGCTTCTGGATATCAGGACAGCGATCACTCACCTCGGATTAGACAAAGAGCTTCTGGATATCAGGACAGTGATCACTCACCTCGGATTAGACAAAGAGCCTCTGGATATCAGGACAGTGATCACTCACCTCAGATTAGACAAAGAGCTTCTGGATATCAGGACAACGATCACTCACCTCGGATTAGACAAAGAGCTTCTGGATATCAGGACAGTGATCACTCACCTCGGATTAGACAAAGAGCTTTTTCTTCAACAACTAGGACACACAGTATGTACTTCAGACACCCGACAAGGCCAAAACCCCTGTCATAGCCTAACTAACCGGTGCCGCCGCACATTGGCAACCCAAACTATTTGCATTGTGTCCTGCCAGCCCCACCCGCCAACCCCTCTTTTACGCTGCTGCTACTCTCTGTTTATTATCTACGCATAGTCACTTTAACTATGCCTACATATACATATTACCTCAATTAGCCAGACTAACCGGTGCCCCGCACATTGACTCTGTAGCTGTACCCCCTGTATATGTCCTCGCTACTGTTATTTTCACTGTCAATTTATTTCTTTACTTATCTATCGTTTATCAAATACCATTTTTTTAAACTTAAAAATTACACTGTTGGTCAGGACTTGTAAGTATGCATTTCATTTTGTACTCAACCTGTTGTATTCGGCACATGTGACAAATAAACTTTGATTTGAAGCAAGGATGTGCATATTCTTGGTACCAATTGAAAGGAAACACTTTGAAGTTTGTGGAAATGTGAAATGAATCTAGGATAATATAACACAATACATCTGGTAAAAGATAATACAAAGTAAAAAACATGCATCTTTGAAATGCAAGAGAAAGGCCACAATGTATTATTGCAGTTTAGGCTCAATTTCGATTTTGGCTACTAGATGGCAGCAGTGTATGTGCAACGTTTTAGACTGATCCAATGAACCATTGTATTCCTGTTCAAAATGTTGTATCAAGTCTGCCCAAATGTGCCTAATTAGTTTAATGATACATTTTCAAGTACATAACTGTGCACTCTCCTCAAAGCAATAGCATGGTATTCTTTCACTGTAATAGCTACTGTAAATTGGACAGTGCAGTTAGATTAACAAGAATGTAAGTTTTCTTCCCATATCAGATATGTCTATGTCCTGGGAAATGTTCTTGTTACTTACAACGTCATGCTAATCACATTAGTGCACATTAGCTCAACCGTCCCCGTGGGGCGACCAATCCCATAGAGGTTTGCTTACCGTATGCTTCCCAGCCAAAACAGTTTGCGCATATATTATGACGTTTTTGTTTTGGTCTTTGGCAGTCTTTTTTCGGCTGATCGTGCACACCAAAAAATGATTGAGGCAAGTCGAAGTTCGGTAGTTGAAGTCTACGCTCTTTTGTCGGTGACTGGTAAAACGTACTCCTCCTAGTAGGAGTGGAAACCTGAACCCACTGGGCACAGATGTCAGATCAATGTCTAGTTTGGATTTACTTTGGTTGAATTATCAACTAACGTGAATACAACGTGAAATCAACAAAAACGTCACCATGTCATTGGATTAAGGTTCGAAGTTGGGTGAAAAAAAAATATGAAATTCCCTTATTAATGTTGCTTACTTTTTTTTACATTGATCAACATCACTTTGACAGTTTGAGTTGAAATGACATGAAAACAATGTTGATTCAACCAGTTTTTGCCCAGTGGGAAGTGTTTGCTGTCATTTAATGATAAATGACTAGTTTTCATGCACATTTTTCCACTTGAGAAATACTGCACCAAACATCTTAGCTAGATGTTGAATTGCTTGACTAAGACCTCCTCGGCTCCAATTTACTCAACACTTTTGAAAACGCATAGGCCTACCTGTAAACTAGAATCTAGATGTGGGACTTGTTACCTTTCTTCTTATCTCAATGTCAACAATTAGTATTTCTGCTTCACTCTATACTTTTGAAAACACATACCTGTCCACGTGCACACGAGGCTAATTAACTTGAAGAACTTGAAAGTTGAGCCTGCTAGGTATGCTTTCCCGTCACCAACTACTTACAGGACAACGGAAACATATCTTCCTACCCAGTAACTTACATTTCTCAGAAATCGCTCCAACATTTCCTGGTTGCAAAAATTCTTGTAGTTCACCTTATTTCAGTTTATTTGACAAAACAAGCAGACAATGTGTAGAGAATCATTGTACCATCTAAACTGCTGTGAATAGCTTTTCCATAACCCAAACTATAATATTTTCAGCGGTTTGATGTTGGTGTATAAACCCGAAAGTAAAAGACTCAAAAATGCTTCTTAGACTTACTTTCAAAGAGAATGAGATATATGTAACTCAGATTTCTATGTGAATTTGTTCGGGGTCGCCCAAAAAGTGACATATTGCAATTTTAAATCGATTTGAGTTCAGTTAATTCATTCAGTCCAAATGTCTTTATATACAAGTTGAAATACACTTAGTGGCGAACTTCTTTAAACCAGGTGAGTAGAAATGAAGAACGCTGTAGGAGAAAGATACATTGAGAATTGTATTTACTTACCGTTTGACAGGAATGTCACCATTATGGTCACCACACAAAGAGTCCTGAGGAAGGCCATGCTTTCTTGTTGGTACCCTGGAGTCAATCTTCCTTCCTAAGCATCCCTCTCTTCTGTTGTCTTTTCTCAGCTCCTCCCTTCCACACACCACATTACCTGCTAGATACACACGTGATACGTCTCTTACATACCTTTTCTTAAAACAAATCCCCCACTGTTCACTTCCTTCTAAGCATGCATAACTAATGCTGTAATCTAATCCTAGCTCTTTGGTTTCCATTATAGAGTTATTATGTTGGCAATATTTTTATCACACCATTGACAACTTAGAATAATTTTACTTCTGTGATTTAGTTGTAATTTTTCCAGACTTTAATTTAGTTGTAATTTTACAACTTTATCTCATAAATGTTATGTGTAGATGTTAACAGTGCTATCGTTCATTGCCCGACAACAAAGCAGTGCATGAAATTGTGAAGGAGAGAACGAGTTCCTGTGTCTGGAATTCTTTATCATCATGAGACTCAAATCAACACACCAAATACTTACTGTGAGTTTTCCATGTCTAGGAGCATTGACAAGACAAGAACCTACACTAAAACCCTAATCCTAACCCTTCCCTTAGAACCCCCTAAAGTCGACGTCTGGGCCTCCATGATAATCTAATAAACACCTGTTAGTTTAAACTAGACAGATCTGGATGTTTGTATTGGATGAGTCTCAGTCCGCCGATGCCTCACTTTCCTCATCTGCTGTGGAAGGTGACAGAGCTAGAGAGGTGGTTGTCAGACCATGAGATATCCTAAAAATTGGTCTTCTCACAAAATCGCCTGTAGCGTCGGAACGGTTTGCTCTGTGACCCCCAACAAGCATCTTGGGACTAGTCTGAAGTCGGTACAGACGATTTGCCAACTTCTGTCTGTAGCCTCTAAACAGTTTGGGTGACACACTAATATGACCCCTCTGTGAAAAGGAACACGCACAGGGCTTAGACTATTATGGGTTAACCGTTTTAAATGTCAACTTCAATTGGGTGATGTCATAGTTGGGTTGTCCTAAGCATACCACTTATCAAAAACCCAAACACAACAGGGTGTGGAATGGCAGTCCGTAAGCACGGTTTTATTGAGGGGTATTTTTTCACGAAGTTAATATGATATTGTGATCTCTCTTCATCCTGGGTTGTTTTGAAGAAAAAGGTGTGGCTGTTCTAAATAAATAAATCTCTGTATCCTCATTCCAGGCGTCACAGGCTAATAGGGATTTTTTTTCCCCTTACTGTCATCTGACTGAAACTTTACCAGTTGAAAGTATACATAAATACAAGATATTATTGTATTACAAGTTTAAATTATTTTACAATTAAAATATGCAAATGAGGCAAACCATTCTTAAATGTGTGATAATTTGCATATGACGAGAATCTGTTTTTCAACACATTGCTTCAAGGAAGAATGTTTTTGTTTTTTGTTTTATTGTGATGAGACTCCATGGTCAGACTTTTACAGATCAGTTTATCTAAATATTGTCATTTCATGGAATTATTTAAAAAACACTATTCACTATGTATGACGCATATTACATAGTTCAGACATTCATTTGCATTCTGGGTTCCTCCGTGATACATTCTTTTCACAACGTTAACATTTGACATCCTCAAATGTACAGATACCATTTTCTGTGCAACCTCTATTAAAAAAAATGAACGGCCTCCAAGGTTCTGGTGACAGGGTGGATTTTGACCTTTTTCTATGGGTAGCTGGTACCAGCACCAATGCACAAACCTATCCCGTAGCTGGAGTGAATCCTCTCTTGTGCCATCGAAGGATACATTAATGTCTATGATGACATCCTCATCCTCCTTCAGCATCTCTGCTATGTCTGGGTCTATATCTGTATCCTCCTACAGCATCTCTGCTATGTCTGGATCTATATCTGTATCCTCCTACAGCATCTCTGCTATGTCTGGATCTATATCTGTATCCTCCTACAGCATCTCTGCTATGTCTGGATCTATATCTGTATCCTCCTACAGCATCTCTGCTATGTCTGGTTCGATATCTGTATCCTCCTTCAGCATCTCTGCTATGTCTGGTTCTATATCTGTATCCTCCTTCAGCATCTCTGCTATGTCTGGTTCTATATCTGTATCCTCATCCTCTTTCAGCATCTCTGCTATGTCTGGGTCTATATCTGTATCCTCATCCTCTCAGCATCTCTGTTATGTCTGGCTCTCTATCTGTATCCTCCTTCAGCATCTCTGCTATGTCTGGTTCGATATCTGTATCCTCCTTCAGCATCTCTGCTATGTCTGGTTCTATATCTGTATCCTCCTTCAGCATCTCTGCTATGTCTGGTTCTATATCTGTATCCTCATCCTCTTTCAGCATCTCTGCTATGTCTGGGTCTATATCTGTATCCTCATCCTCTCAGCATCTCTGCTATGTCTGGTTCGATATCTGTATCCTCCTTCAGCATCTCTGCTATGTCTGGTTCTATATCTGTATCCTCCTTCAGCATCTCTGCTATGTCTGGTTCTATATCTGTATCCTCATCCTCTTTCAGCATCTCTGCTATGTCTGGTTCTATGTATCCTCCTTCAGCATCTCTGCTATGTCTGGTTCTATATCTGTATCCTCATCCTCTTTCAGCATCTCTGCTATGTCTGGGTCTATATCTGTATCCTCATCCTCTCAGCATCTCTGTTATGTCTGGCTCTCTATCTGTATCCTCCTTTAGCATCTCTGCTATGTTTGGCTCTATATCTGTATCCTCCTCCTCCTACAGCATCTCTGCTATGTCTGGTTCTATTTCTATATCATCATCTTCCTTCAGCATCTCTGCTATGTCTGGGTCTATATCTGCATCATCATCCTCTTTCAGCATCTCTGCTATGTCTGGGTCTATATCTGTATCCTCCTTCAGCATCTCTGTTATGTCTGGTTCTATATCTGTATCCTCCTACAGCATCTCTGCTATGTCTGGGTCTATATCTGTATCCACCTACAGCATCTCTGCTATGTGTGGTTCTATATCTGTTTCCTCCTCCTCCTTCAGCATCTCTGCTATGACTGGGTCTATATCTGTGTATGCTCTTCTAATTATCTTTGCAGTACTCTCCATTGGCTGTAGCTCTCTGCATCTCTGAAACTAAAGTGGGGGGAAAGGTACTTATGTCTGTCGACATTACAGACATTACTGCAGGACAAAATACTAGCATATCAGCATGTATTTACTTTACGTAAAGCTAATTTCCCACTAATCACATTAGGCTACAGCCCTATGACACTGTAGGCCTATGTGACAATCTTATTGTATAGTTATGTTTTCCTATCACTCTTTTTTATTAGCTTTGAATACATTTGCTGGAGCAAGGAAATACATATTATTTATACACAGCAAGTCTAATAAAAAGTGGCAATAATGGGCCACTCTCCCTTTTAATTGACCTGTCATTCTCCTCTCATGTCTCTGATATGAGCTGAGACGCAAGGAAGGAATCACTAGGATTTTGCTTATTTTCTTTAGATCTGCATAACCAAGTCCAAATTCGTGGGCTATAAGAACCATCCTCACATTTATATCAAATGCCACAGAGAGAATACAGTAGACGGCATCAGTCAAACAAGGGATTTATTACCTATTTTATGGGTCACGTGGTTACGCCCATATATGTACATCCTGTCCTTCCATTCTCACGGTATGAGTGAGTGCTTATGCCCATATACAGTGGGGAGAATCTAAAACAAAAATCCAGAAAATCACATTGTATGATTTTTAATTAATTAATTTGCATTTTATTGAATGACCTAAGTATTTGATACATCAGAAAAGGTCGTTGTCATGCTGGAAAACCCAGCCACGACCCATCTTCAATGCTCTTACTGAGGGAAGGAAGTTGTTGGCCAAGATCTCGCGATACATGGCCCCATCCATCCTCCCCTCAATACGGTGCAGTCGTCCTGTCCCCTTTGCATCCCCAAAGAATGATGTTTCCACCTCCATGCTTCACGGTTGGGATGGTGTTCTTGGGGTTGTACTCATCCTTCTTCCTCCAAACACGGAGAGTGGAGTTTTGACCAAAAAGCTCTATTTTTACCTGACCAGACCACATGACCTTCTCCCATTCCTCCTCTGGATAATCCAGATGGTCATTGGCAAACTTTAGACGGGCCTGGACATGTGCTGGCTTGAGCAGGGGGACCTTGCGTGGGCTGCAGGATTTTAATCCATGACGGCGTAGTGTGTTACTAATGGTTTTCTTTGAGACTGTGGTCCCAGCTCTCTTCAGGTCATTGACCAGGTCCTGCCGTGTAGTTCTGGGCTGATCCCTCACCTTCCTCATGATCATTGATGCCCCACGAGGTGAGATCTTGCATGGAGCCCCAGACCGAGGGTGATTGACCGTCATCTTGAACTTCTTCAATTTTCTAATAATTGCGCCAACGGTTGTTGCCTTTTCACCAAGCTGCTTGCCTATTGTCCTGTTGCCCATCCCAGCCTTGTTCAGATCTACAATTTTAACCCTGATGTCCTTTTACAGCTCTCTGGTCTTGGCCATTGAGGAGAGGTTGGAGTCTGTTTGATTGAGTGTGTGGACAGGTGTCTTTTATACAGCTAACGAGTTCAAACAGGTGCAGTTAATACAGGTAATGAGTAGAGAACAGGAGGGCTTCTTATAGAACAACTAACAGGTCTGTGAGAGCCGGAATTCTTACTGGTTGGTAGGTGATCAAATACTTATGTCATGCAATAAAATGCAAATTAATTACTTAAAAATCATAGAATGTGATTTTCTGGATTTTTGTATTAGATTCCGTCTCTCACAGTTGAAGTGTACCTATGATAAAAATTACAGACCTCTACATGCTTTTTAAGTAGGAAAACTTGCGAAATCGGCAGTGTATCAAATACTTGTTCTCCCCACTGTATGTACATCCTGTCCTTCAGTTCTCATGCTCTTGAGTGAGTGTTTATTTAACCAGATATTGCATCTGTTTATGTTAAAGCTTAAAGCTGTCATGATGATTGATGTGTAGTGACCTCGTTTAACTGTGGAATGTGTTTGAACATTTCAAAGAGTATGGCCCCCCCTGCTGTAGTGAACTTGGGCCTGGCTGTTGTATATGAAAACAGTAATGTCCGGGGGTATAAGTAAGCGCTGTTAACACTACAAGCAACCTCGATAAACCCCAGAACACTAAATACAAAATTAAAATAAACCCAGAACACTAAAGAGGAAATTAAACATGTCTCCTTGACAAATTGTAGGTGTCAAGAACACAATGACAAAACAATCGAAGACATTTTTTGGGAAGTCCCTGATTGGTTTAAAGGAGTGCTGGATATAAGTGACGGCCATATGGGTTACATTTTCCAACTGGACGATTCAACTGTGAAGATTATCACAAACATTGGCCACAGCACCCTTTTTCAAACAAAAGCCGGGAGTTTTTCTCCTGCGCCGCGGATGAGAGAATGGCTTAAGATACGGCTGGCGCTACGCCAGATCGAACACGCCCTGAGTGGGACAACCCTGCCCCGTGTCACGTTTGTTATACGAAGGGGACCAAGGTGCAGCGTGGTATGCGTACATTCTTAAACAAAGAACACTGAACAAACTAACAAAACAACAAAACTAACGAAACGTGAAGTTATACGAATAGTGCAGACAGGCAACTAAACATAGAATAAGATCCCACAAACACCAAAGGGAAATGGCTACCTAAATATGATCCCCAATCAGAGACAACGATAAACAGCTGTCTCTGATTGGGAACCATATCAGGCCACCATAAACATACCTAGACCTACGAAACCCTAGACATTCAAAACCCCTAGACAATACAAAAACTAGCATACCCACCCTAGTCACACCCTGACCTAACCAAAATATAAAGAAAACAGAGATATCTCAGGTCAGGGCGAGACAGTACCCCCCCAAAGGTGCGGACTCCCGGCCGCAAACCTGAACCTATAGGGGAGGGTATGGGTGGGCATCTACCCTCGGTGGCGGCTCTGGTTCTGGACACCGCCCCGCCTCTTTACGCTGATCCCTCCGCCTTTGTAGAACCGGACCGTTGATCATCGCCGGAGGCCCCGGACTCGGAACCATCTCTGTAGACCCCGGACTGGGGACCGTCGCTGGAGACCCCGGACTGGGGAGTGTGAAACGTCACCGGAAGGAATAATAGGCTACAGGCAGAGAGAAGGCTACAGGCAGAGAGAAGGCTACAGGCAGAGAGAAGGCTACGGGCAGAGAGAAGGCTACAGGCAGAGAGAAGGCTACGGGCAGAGAGAAGGCTTCAGGCAGAGAGAAGGCTACAGGCAGAGAGAAGGCTACGGGCAGAGAGAAGGCTAGGGGCAGAGAGAAGGCTAGGGGCAGAGAGAAGGCTAGGGGCAGAGAGAGAGGCTACAGGCAGAGAGAAGGCTTCAGGCAGAGAGAAGGCTAGGGGCAGAGAGAAGGCTACGGGCAGAGAGAAGGCTACGGGCAGAGAGAAGGCTAGGGGCAGAGAGAAGGCTAGGGGCAGAGAGAAGGCTACAGGCAGAGAGAAGGCTTCAGGCAGAGAGAAGGCTAAGGCTACAGGCAGAGAGAAGGCTACAGGCAGAGAGAAGGCTACAGGCAGAGAGAAGGCTACGGACAGAGAGAAGGCTACGGGCAGAGAGAAGGCTACGGGCAGAGAGAAGGCTACGGGCAGAGAGAAGGCTACAGGTAGAGAGAAGGCTACAGGCAGAGAGAAGGCTTCAGGCAGAGAGAAGGCTACAGCCAGAGAGAAGGCTTCAGGCAGAGAGAAGGCTACGGGCAGAGAGAAGGCTACGGGCAGAGAGAAGGCTAGGGGCAGAGAGAAGGCTACAGGCAGAGAGAGGCAGAGATAAGGCTACAGGCAGAGAGAAGGCTACAGGCAGAGAGAAGGCTACAGCCAGAGAGAAGGCTACAGGCAGAGAGAAGGCTACAGGCTGAGAGAAGGCTACAGGCAGAGAGAAGGCTACAGGCAGTGAGAAGGCTACAGGCAGAGAGAAGGCTACCGCCAGAGAGAAGGCTAGGGGCAGAGAGAAGGCTACAGGCAGAGAGAAGGCTAGGGGCAGAGAGAAGGCTACAGGCAGAGAGAAGGCTTCAGGCAGAGAGAAGGCTTCAGGCAGAGAGAAGGCTACAGCCAGAGAGAAGGCTTCAGGCAGAGAGAAGGCTACGGGCAGAGAGAAGGCTAGGGGCAGAGAGAAGGCTACAGGCAGAGAGAAGGCTACAGACAGAGAGAAGGCTTCAGGCAGAGAGAAGGCTACAGTGGCTACATATTTAGCTTATAACCGTTATTATAGTTGTTGCATCGCAAAAAGTGAGAGAAAAAAATGTCAAGCCAGGGGTAACGAGGTAACGGATCCGGCCGAAATAGGTTCTGGAACAAAACAGTCCAAAACGAAGAGGTGACAGATCCTGTTCCAGCAGCATCCGGCTTAAATTATGAGTTGGTGGACTGCTGTGTGAGGCGATCAGTGTGGTGAACTGCGCCTCCTACTGGCTATCCCCGCTACTACAGGCAGGGCTGGAGCCCTCCGTACTGCTGAATCCAAAATCTACATGATCCACCAAAATACCAAAGAAAATGTCTAATTTGTGTAACATGTCATCCCAGTCTTTAATGCTGTAGTTTAACGACGTGGAATGGAAACAATCAGGAAGTAGTTGATTCCACTAGTTACCACAGCCACAAAGTAAACATGTGTGGTCTTCATTCAAGGTTAGGGTTAGGCATACATGTATCCGTGTGGTTAAGGTTAGAGCTAGGTTAAACATTACATTTCTAGAAGCGAAATTGTAGAAAGGGAAGGGGCTTGTGACTCTGTGGCTGTGGTAACTAGTGACGACCGAAGTAGTGCATACTATATTACCCAGGGTCCCCTTCGCGTGTCTTATATACGCTTTATAGAAACGATATTTTAATATTTGCCGTAATTCCACCAAAAACACTCACATATAAAGCGACAGTAACATGGTCGTGAAAACCGTACTTATGCGTCTCTGACCAGACCATATTATTGGACACAAAAATATTTAGCTTATAACCGTTACCGGGATTTATAGTGCTGTGAATCTGGTCGGTGTCAACCCCTCTAATCGGTAGTACACTCTGGTTTCTCTTCAGATCGCATAAATCTTTCGCCTTTTACTAAAGATTTCCGTGGAGAGGAACATTATGAGTATCAACTAATTTTTTTGATGCCCGGCTTCACGGCTGGGCTTCCTACACTTGTGGAAAGTAATGTTAAAACTGCACATATCTGTGTGGCATTGTCAATTTTGAAACTTCTATTTTGCTTGCCTTTTAGACCTATGCAGCATTGATACAGTATCTTGTAGATGAAAATAGAGGGAGTGCTCAAACAGCACATCTAGTTTCCAAATCCACAGAGTGTACAAGTCAAGTGGATCATTCTGGCTGTCTGTGGGGCACAGTGTCTAGGCACCCAGGCTGCCTGACTACATGGCACTAACCTCATCCCCAGTGGCTGGGAACATTTTACTATGGCACGGGCTATGCCAGCCCTGGCAGTGCACTCAACCCTCGCCTCACCAGCTCAAACCCCCACCTGTCACCAGCCCAAACTAATGAGACGAGATGGTTGTCACAGGACGGACAGACGCCTCTATGGGCATTGCCCTGGAAGGATGGAAGCCTTGCACTCACACTGAAAGTCTGTGTGTGGGATGGTTCTTCCCCTCTCTTTGAGTTGTGTGTTTTCTGACTTGCGTTGGTATATATTGATATACAGTATATAGTATTTTTTGATTCCTTATCCTTTCCATCCATTTCTCTTTCTGGGGTAACCTTGTCCCACCCTGGGGTAGCCTTGTCCCTCCTTGGGGTAACCTTGTCCCACCCTGAGGTAACCTTGTCTCTCGTCCCTCCCTGGGATAACCTTGTCCCTCCCTGGGAGAAAGAAAGAAATAATTAGACAGAGCATACTTAAGTTTGCACAGGACACCGGATAAGACAGGAGAAGTACTCCAGTTATAACAGACTGACCCTAGCCCCCCGACACAAACTACTGCAGCATAAACACTGGAGGCTGAGACAGGAGGGGTCAGGAGACACTGTGGCCCCATCCGATGATACCCCCAGACAGGGCAAAACAGGCAGGATATAACCCCACCCACTTTGCCAAAGCACAGCCCCCACACCGCTAGAGGGATATCTTCAACCACCAACTTACCATCCTGAAACAAGGCTGAGTATATTCCACAAAGATCTCCGCCACGGCACAACTTAAAGGGGGGGGGGGGTGCTAACCCAGATAAGAAGATCATATCAGTGACTCAACCCACTCAAGTGACGCACCCCTCCTAGGGAAGGCATAGAAGAGCACCAGTAAGCCAGTGACTCACCCAGTGGAAAGAGGGGAACCGGCCAGGCAGAGAGGGCAAGGGCGTTTCGTTGCTCCAGAGCCTTTCCTTTCACCTTCACACCCCTGGGCCAGACTACACTCAATCATTGGACCTAGTGAAGCGATTAGTCTTCAATAAAGACTTAAAAGTTGAGCCCGAGTATGCGTCTCTCACATGGGTAGGCAGACCATTCCATAAAAATGGAGCTCTATAGGAGAAAGCCCTGCCTCCAGCTGTTTGCAATGTTACGTAGATGGAAAAACGCTGTCCTTGAAACAGTCTTGATATGTTCGTCAAAAGAGAGATCAGGGTCCAGAGTAACGCCAAGGTCCTTCACAGTTTTATTTGAAACAACTGTACAACCATCAAGATTAATTGTCAGATTCAACAGAATATCTCTTTGCTTCTTGGGACCTAGAACAAGCATCTGCTTTGTCCGAGTTTAAAAGTAGAACGCCATCCACTTCCTTATGTCTGAAACACAGGCTTCCAGCGAGCTGTCTGTCATCCAGATAGCAGTGAAAGTTAACATTATGTTTTCAAATGACATCCCCATGAGGTAAAATATATAGTGAAAACAATAGTGGTCCTAAAACGGAACCTTGAGGAACAAGGTTAACCAGCTAACTTTCCAGAATCTCTGGAAGTAACTCCCATCTTTTGAGAAATATTGACTTGAAGTTGGCATGGTATTATTGACTCTACAACAGCAACCAATACACAAATTAAGCTTTTAATTAACCAAAAAACTAGTAGTTGTATGTGGCTGTTTATCCAAGTAAGCTGCTTAATTTAATAATCCTGCTTTCTGGAACACCCCACTGACTGTATGCTTTGTTGTGTTGACATACTATAACACTTTGGTGTGAGAGAGAGGGGGACCCTGAGACATGACCCTCTACTCTGTCTTCCTGTCTCCTACCTTCAGCCTCCTGGTAGAGGTAACCAGGGAGGGAGGGAGCCCTGAGACATGACCCTCTATTCTGTCTTCTACCTTCAGCCTCCTGGTAGAGGTAACCAGGGAGGGAGGGAGCCCTGAGACATGACCCTCTATTCTGTCTTCCTGTCTCCTACCTTCAGCCTCCTGGTAGAGGTAACCAGGGAGGGAGGGAGGCCTGAGACATGACCCTCTACTCTGTCTTCCTGTGTCCTACCTTCAGCCTCCTGGTAGAGGTAACCAGGAGGGAGGGAGCCCAGAGACATGACCCTCTACTCTGTCTTCTATCTTCAGCCTCCTGGTAGAGGTAACCAGGGAGGGAGGGAGCCCAGAGACATGACCCTCTACTCTGTCTTCCTGTCTCCTACCTTCAGCCTCCTGGTAGAGGTAACCAGGGACGGAGGGAGCCCTGAGACTTGACCCTCTACTCTGTCTTCCTGTCTCCTACCTTCAGCTACAATGTCTCTCTTTTCTTCTGCTCCATGTGTCTCTTTCTCTCTTTCAAAATGATTCCTTCAGCTTTTCCCTCTTTCACTCCTTTTCCATCTCTATACCTTTCATTTACTGTTTCTTTCCTGCCACTTCTCCTCATCTCCCTTCTCTCTCACCAGTATCCATCCCCTCCTTCTTCTCCTCATCTCCCTTCTCTCTCACCAGTATCCATCCCCTCCTTGTCCTCCTCCCTTCTCCTCATCTCCCTCCCCTCTCACCAGTATCCATCCCCTCCTTGTCCTCCTCCCTTCTCCTCATCTCCCTTCTCTCTCACCAGTATCCATCCCCTCCTTGTCCTCCTCCCTTCTCCTCATCTCCCTTCTCTCTCACCAGTATCCATCCCCTCCTTGTCCTCCTCCCTTCTCCTCATCTCCCTTCTCTCTCACCAGTATCCATCCCCTCCTTGTCCTCCTCCCTTCTCCTCATCTCCCTTCCCTCTCACCAGTATCAATCCCCTCCTTGTCCATCCTCCTTGTCTCCTCTCTCTCATCTCCCTTCTCTCTCACCAGTATCCATCCCCTCCTTGTCCTCCTCCCTCTCCTCATCTCCCCTTCTCTTCCTTCTCTCTCACCAGTATCCATCCCCTCCTTGTCCTCCTCCCTTCTCCTCATCTCCCTTCTCTCCCACCAGTATCCATCCCCTCCTTGTCCTCCTCCCTTCTCCTCATCTCCCTTCTCTCTCACCAGTATCCATCCCCTCCTTGTCCTCCTCCCTTCTCCTCATCTTCCTTCTCTCTCTCACCAGTATCCATCCCCTCCTTGTCCTCCTCCTCCTTGTCCTCATCTCCCTTCTCTCTCACTAGTATCCATCCCCTCCTTGTCCTCCTCCCTTCTCCTCCTCTCCCTTCCCTCTCACCAGTATCCATCCCCTCCTTGTCCTCCTCCCTTCTCCTCATCTCCCTTCTCTCTCACCAGTATCCATCCCCTCCTTCTTCTCCTCATCTCCCTTCTCTCTCACCAGTATCCATCCCCTCCTTGTCCTCCTCCCTTCTCCTCATCTCCCTTCCCTCTCACCAGTATCCATCCCCTCCTTGTCCTCCTCCCTTCTCCTCATCTTCCTTCTCTCTCACCAGTATCCATCCCCTCCTTGTCCTCCTCCCTTCTCCTCATCTCCCTTCTCTCTCACTAGTATCCATCCCCTCCTTGTCCTCCTCCCTTCTCCTCATCTCCCTTCCCTCTCACCAGTATCCATCCCCTCCTTGTCCTCCTCCCTTCTCCTCATCTTCCTTCTCTCTCACCAGTATCCATCCCCTCCTTGTCCTCCTCCCTTCTCCTCATCTCCCTTCTCTCTCACTAGTATCCATCCCCTCCTTGTCCTCCTCCCTTCTCCTCCTCTCCCTTCCCTCTCACCAGTATCCATCCCCTCCTTGTCCTCCTCCCTTCTCCTCATCTCCCTTCTCTCTCACCAGTATCCATCCCCTCCTTCTTCTCCTCATCTCCCTTCTCTCTCACCAGTATCCATCCCCTCCTTGTCCTCCTCCCTTCTCCTCATCTCCCTTCTCTCTCACCAGTATCCATCCCCTCCTTGTCCTCCTCCCTTCTCCTCATCTCCCTTCTCTCTCACCAGTATCCATCCCCTCCTTGTCCTCCTCCCTTCTCCTCATCTCCCTTCTCCTCTCACCAGTATCCATCCCCTCCTTGTCCTCCTCCCCTTCTCCTCATCTCCCTTCTCTCTCACCAGTATCCATCCCCTCCTTGTCCTCCTCCCTTCTCCTCATCTCCCTTCTCTCTCACCAGTATCCATCCCCTCCTTGTCCTCCTCCCTTCTCATCTCCCTTCCTCTCACCAGTATCCATCCCCTCCTTGTCCTCCTCCCTTCTCCTCATCTCCCTTCTCTCTCACCAGTATCCATCCCCTCCTTGTCCTCCTCCCTTCTCCTCATCTCCTTCTTCTCTCTCTCCTTCTCTCTCACCAGTATCCATCCCCTCCTTGTCCTCCTCCCTTCTCCTCATCTCCCTTCTCTCTCACCAGTATCCATCCCCTCCTTGTCCTCCTCCCTTCTCCTCATCTCCCTTCCCTCTCACCAGTATCATCCCCTCCTTGTCCTCCTCCCTTCTCCTCATCTCCCTTCTCTCTCACCAGTATCCATCCCCTCCTTGTCCTCCTCCCTTCTCCTCATCTCCCTTCTCTCTCACCAGTATCCATCCCCTCCTTGTCCTCTCCTCCCCAGTTCTCATCTCCCTTCTCTCCCACCAGTATCCATCCCCTCCTTGTCCTCCTCCCTTCTCCTCATCTCCCTTCTCTCTCACCAGTATCCATCCCCTCCTTGTCCTCCTCCCTTCCTCATCTTCCTTCTCTCTCACCAGTATCCATCCCCTCCTTGTCCTCCTCCCTTCTCCTCATCTCCCTTCTCTCTCACTAGTATCCATCCCCTCCTTGTCCTCCTCCCTTCTCCTCCTCTCCCTTCCCTCTCACCAGTATCCATCCCCTCCTTGTCCTCCTCCCTTCTCCTCATCTCCCTTCTCTCTCACCAGTATCCATCCCCTCCTTGTCCTTCTCCTCATCTCCTTGTCTTCTCCTTCTCACCAGTATCCATCCCCTCCTTGTCCTCCTCCCTTCTCCTCATCTCCCTTCTCTCTCACCAGTATCCATCCCCTCCTTGTCCTCCTCCCTTCTCCTCATCTCCCTTCTCTCTCACCAGTATCCATCCCCTCCTTGTCCTCCTCCCTTCTCCTCATCTCCCTTCCCTCTCACCAGTATCCATCCCCTCCTTGTCCTCCTCCTCTTCTCCTCATCTCCCTTCTCTCTCACCAGTATCCATCCCCTCCTTGTCCTCCCCTTCTCCTCATCTCCCTTCTCTCTCACCAGTATCCATCCCCTCCTTGTCCTCCTCCCTTCTCCTCATCTCCCTTCTCTCTCACCAGTATCCATCCCCTCCTTGTCCTCCTCCCTTCTGCTCTCTGCCTTGCCATAACAGTTTACTGTACGTTAAAAACATTGATGTACTTGCGTGGTCTACTGAAAGCCACTCAGGGTGGCTGTGTTTCTATAACACTTGTAATGTCCCAGGACCATTGGCCAGACCTCTCAGTAAAACATACAGAGGGCTTCCACGATGACATCACACCCGACCTCTGACCCCACCCTTCACACGGTGGCCATCTTCTTGGGTCGCACGGTAAAACGTCTATACTGCTAACAGGAGAGGAAACCTAAACAAGCACATCATATTAGATGTCTAGATAGAAGCTTATCCTTGTGATTGTAGTTTAAATAAATGTATTGAATGGTTAATGGTGTGTGTCAGTGCCCTTTAAGATGAGGGAGGACGATTGTTTTTTTTTATGAGCATGGCCTTATTTCTATCACATCATGTTGGATGACTCATTCATTTTTATTTTTTATTTTATTTCACCTTTATTTAACCAGGTAGGCTAGTTGAGAACACCTTTATTTAACCAGGTAGGCTAGTTGAGAACACCTTTATTTAACCAGGTATCCATCCTCCTTGTCCACCTTTATTTAACCAGGTAGGCTAGTTGAGAACACCTTTCCCTTTAACCAGGTAGGCTAGTTGAGAACCCCTCCTTTATTTAACCAGGTAGGCTAGTAGAGAACACCTTTATTTAACCAGGTAGGCTCCCCAAGTTCTCATTTACAACTGCGACTTCTCCAAGATAAAGCATCTCCCTTCTCTCTCAGCAGTGTGAACAGACAACACAGAGTTACTCATGGAGTAAACATCCCCTAACTTGTCAATAACATCCCTAGAAGAAAAACCAGAGTCTATCTACATTGTCCCCTGCAAAAGGCATGAGGAGGTAGATCGAATAATTACAATCCATCCAGATTAACACTGGAGTGATAAATCCATCAGATGGTCATGTACAGGTAGAGATCCATTGGTGTGCAAAAGAGCTCCCCTAAATAAATATAAACAGCATCCAAGTGGTAGGTACAATTCTCCTGGGCTCCTTTACCGATAGACCATGTACAGCTGCAACAATCATCCCTTCCATCTCACCCAGCTGTCCCTAGTGTATGTTGGCTGCCTACCCAATTGACACCTGAGTCCTACATGGACAAACATTTGCAGGTCACACACACACACACTCACACGCTCACCACATCCATCCACACACCTCACACACACACACACATCTCCACACACACACATCATCCCCTCACACACACACACACACACCAGTATCCATCCCCTCCTTCTCGCACACATCACACACATCTCCACACACACACACACACACACACATCCATCCCCTCCTTGTCCACACACACACCTTCTCATCCCCTCCTTCTTCTCCTCATCTCCACATCACACACACACCTTGTTTGGTTTGCCTACCTGTTCCATGGCTCTGTTTTGTTGATATTACGTAACAGATTGTACATACAGTGGAACAAGAGAGGTCAATGAGTGTTGATTTGATAGTACTGCTGAAGGTAAATCTTTATTCCAGTGTCATTTCATTCACACTACCTACTTAAACATTGAGGGAGTGAACTGCAGTGCTTCCATAGTATCTAACACCATATAGAGACGATGTAAATATTACATCGTTGGGAATGTATTTTTGTATGTATTCCCTTTATGGGGAACCTATGAGCCCTGCACTATATAGGGAATAGAATTTGGGACGAAATCCAAAGTCTTTCCTGGTTAATGACAGTAATGTGGTTTAAAGTAGAAGTAGAGCATGCTGGGACATTCCTCCTGACCTGCGGAAGCTGTGACCCTGCATGCTCGTTATCTTCCACAGATGGAGGCTTGGCACAGTCTCTTTCTCTCTGGTGGAAATAGCTCCAACGCACACGTGCGTACACACACACACACACATCACACACACATCACACACACACACACACACACACACACACACACACACACACACACACACACACACACACAAATGGCACACACACACACACACACACACACACACACACACACATCACACACACACATTCCCACACCCTATTCCCACACACACGCACGCACATCACACATCACACATCACACACACATTCACACACACACACACACATTCCCAAATGCACGCATTCAAATGGCTATTCACATCACATTCCCTCACACACACACACACACACACACACACACACACACACACACACACACACACACACACACACATCACACACACACACACACACATCACACACACCCTCACACATCACACACACACATGGACACACACACACACACACACACACACACACACATCACACACACACATCACACACACACACACACACACACACACACATCACACACACACACACACACACACACACACACACATCACACACACACACACACATCACACACACACACACACACACACACACGCACGCACACGCACACATCACACACGCACACACACACACACACACACACACACACACACACACACACACACACACACACACACACACACACACACACACACACACACACACACACACACACACACACACACACACACACACACACACACACACACACACACACACACACACACACACACACACACACACACACACACACACACACACACAGTACAGTATAAATCGCACACACACACACACATCTAAGTATGTCTAACCCCTATTTAGGCTCCCAGGCTCTAGCCTTCACCCTTCAGTTTCCTGTGGTTCTTTAATCTGGTGCTTAATGAATCCACATGGTTCTTAATAATCACCATAATGACATTGATCCTATGTAATCAGCCAGTCATAACCAGTGAATGGCAGAGTGACTGGCTGGGTAGATAGAAAAGACTGATCTAACCATTGTGTTGGTTGATCTCAGGGGCCACAGAGATAAGCCTCCAGCGTGAGATGTGAACCTGGCCGCTAATAATAAAACTAGCATTTATACAGCGCCTTTTTAGATGCTCACAGCGCTAATCCAAACGTCATCTAAATAGATTGACACGGGTGGTAGGTTTGACAGGGAATGTGTTGCTTTGTGGCCCCTGTGCTCCAGTTTTAGGTGTATTTTATGTAAACAAACCAAATCTAAGCTCCACAGTTTTATGTCGTACTTCCCCTCAAATGCGGGACCAAAGTGTGTGACGTTGACCAACCAAGAGTTACCGAAGCATCTGTTTAGAAGGCTGCACCGTCACAGAACGTTCAGAACGCGTCGTCTGTCAGAAGTAAACAGGGCGATACTTTTAACAAGCATCAAATGCAGACAATGCAGACAATACAGACAGTGCAGACAGTGCAGACAGTGCAGACAGTGCAGACAATGCAGACAGTGCAGACCGTGCAGACAGTGCAGACAATGCAGACAGTGCAGACAATACAGACAATACAGACAATGCAGACAGTGAAGACAATGCAGACAATGCAGACAGTGCAGACAGTGAAGACAATGCAGACAATGCAGACAATGCAGACAGTGCAGACAGTGCAGACAGTGAAGACAATGCATACAATGCAGACAGTGCAGACAGTGCAGACAGTGAAGACAATGCAGACAACGAAGATAGTGCAGAAAAAACTAGTGCAGACAGTGCAGACAATGCAGACAATGCAGACAGTGCAGACAGTGAAGACAATGCAGACAGTGAAGACAGTGAAGACAATGCAGACAATGCAGACAAGTGAAACCAATGGCAGACAATGCAGACTAGTGAGACAATGCAGACAATGCAGACAGTGCAGACAATGCAGACAGTGCAGACAATGCAGACAGTGCAGACAGTGCAGACAGTGCAGACAATGCAGACAGTGCAGACAGTGAATACAATGCAGACAATGCAGACAGTGAAGGCAATGCAGACAATGCAGACAGTGCAGACAATGCAGACAATGCAGACAGTGCAGACAGTGCAGACAATGCAGACAATGCAGACAATGCAGACAATGCAGACAATGCAGACAATGCAGACAGTGAAGACAATGCAGACAATGCAGACAGTGCAGACAATGCAGACAATGCAGACAGTGCAGACAGTGCAGACAATGCAGACAATGCAGACAATGCAGACAGTGCAGACAGTGCAGACAATGCAGACAGTGCAGACAATGCAGACAGTGCAGACAGTGCAGACAATGCAGACAATGCAGACAGTGCAGACAATGCAGACAATGCAGACAATGCAGACAGTGCAGACAATGCAGACAATGCAGACAATGCAGACAGTGCAGACAATGCAGACAATGCAGACAGTGCAGACAATGCAGACAATGCAGACAATGCAGACAATGCAGACAGTGAAGGCAATGCAGGCAATGCAGACAATACATGCAATGCAGACAATGCAGACAGTGCAGACAATGCAGACAATGCAGACAGTGCAGGCAACGCAGACAATGCAGACAGTGCAGACAGTGCAGACAATGCAGACAATGCAGACAGTGCAGGCAATGCAGACAATGCAGACAATGCAAACAGTGAAGACAATGCAGACAATGCAGACAGTGAGGACAATGCAGAAAATGCAAAACCCCAAATCCCATCGACGGGGCTGTAGTGGAGCAGGTTGAGACTCTTTGTTATTATCTACTAGTCACTTTATTTTGATTTATATTTAACAAGGCAAGTCAGTTAATAATAATAATAATATCTACAACCTAAGAACAGCGCATTAACTGCCTTGTTCAGGGGCAGAACGACAGATTTTTACCTTGTCAGCTTGGGGATTTGGTCTAGGAACCTTTTGGTTATTGGTCCAACGCTCTAACCACTAGGCCACCCTGCCTCTAACCACTAGGCCACCCTGCCTCTAACCACTAGGCCACCCTGCCTCTAACCACTAGGCCACCCTGTCTCTAACCACTAGGCTACCCTGCCTCTAACCACTAGGCCACCCTGTCTCTAACCACTAGGCCACCCTGCCTCTAACCACTAGGCCAACCCCCACCCTGTCTCTAACCACTAGGCCACCCTGCCTCTAACCACTAGGCCACCCTGTCTCTAACCACTAGGCCACCCTGCCTCTAACCACTAGGCCACCCTGCCTCTAACCACTAGGCCACCCTGTCTCTAACCACTAGGCCACCCTGCCTCTAACCACTAGGCCACCCTGCCTCTAACCACTAGGCTACCTGCCTCTAACCAGGCTACCTGCCTCTAACCACTAGGCTACCTGCCTCCTAACCAGGCTACCTGCCTCTAACCACTAGGCCACCCTGCCGCCATTTAATAATTCTACCTACATGTACATATTACCTCAATTACCTCAATTACCCCTGTATTTAGCCTCACTATTGTTATTTTACTGTTGCTCTTTAATTATTTGTTACTTTTATCTCTTACTTTTTAAACTGCATTGTTGGTTAAGGGCTTGTAAGTCAGCATTTCACTCTAAGGACTACAACTGTTGTATTTGGCACATGTGACAAATTAAATTTGATTTGATATCTCTGAATTGGCAGGCTGGCCATATGATGTGTCTGTTTATGTTGTCTCGGTCAACTATTTAAATTTTTTTACCTGTATTTAACTAGGCAAGTCAATTAAGAACAAATTCTTATTTTCAATGACGGCCTAGGAACAGTGGGTTAACTGCCTGTTCAGGGGCAGAACAACAGATTTGTACCTTGTCAGATTTACACCTTGTCAGCTCAGGGGTTTGAACTTGCAACCTTCCGGTTACTAGTCCAACGCTCTTACCACTAGGCCACCCTGTCTCTAACCACTAGGCCACCCTGCCTCTAACCACTAGGCCACCCTGCCGCCCTTATATAATCTTCATTGTCACTGTGTGTCCGTGGCTGTGGGAGAGAGAGTTCATGTGAGGGTGGTGGGATGTCTCTAAACTGGAGGTATGTCTGCAGTAGAGGACCACTGAACCCAACTCTGCCCTGACCCACAGCCTGTAGAGGTGAGAGAAGGGCACACACACACACACACACACACACACACACACACACACACACACACACACACACACACACACACACACACACACACATAGAATTGCATGACATTTTTATAAGAACCTCAAATACAATGATAGATTTATGCAGTGCTTTTACTATGATGGATTCTAATAATTAGCTGGTTGATAACCTGAATCAGTTTAGTTACAACTGGAGTTGGAACAGGGACCTACAGGAGGGTGGCTGTCCAGGATACAGGGTTGGAGAGCCCTTACCTATATAGAGTCAATGTGTAGGCTATATACAGGGGGTATCGGTACAGAGTCAATGTGGAGGCTATATACAGGGGGTATCGGTACAGAGTCAATGTGGAGGCTATATACAGGATGTTACGGTACAGAGTCAATGTGGAGGCTATATACAGGATGTTACGGTACAGAGTCAATGTGGAGGCTATATACAGGGGGTATCGGTACAGAGTCAATGTGGAGGCTATATACAGGATGTTACGGTACAGAGTCAATGTGGAGGCTATATACAGGGGATACCGGTACAGAGTCAATGTGGAGGCTATATACAGGATGTTACGGTACAGAGTCAATGTGGAGGCTATATACAGGGGATACTGGTACAGATTCAATATGAAGGCTATATACAGGGGGTATCGGTACAGAGTCAATGTGGAGACTATATACAGGGGATACTGGTACAGAGGCAATGTGGAGGCTATATACACCAGAAAATTCCAGAAAATGATGTCATGGCTTTAGAAGATTCTGATAGGCTTATTTACATAATTTGAGTCAACTGGAGGTGTACCTGTAGATGTATTGAAAGTGGTGATCCTAAAGTGGTGATCCTAACTGACCTAAGATAGGGCATTTTTACTAGGATTAAATGTCAGGAATTGTGAAAAACTGTATTTGTCTAAGGTGTATGTAAACTTCTGACTACAACTGTACACGTAGGAAGAGTTATTTAAGTGCATAGATATAAATAAATATATACAATTTAGTGCAGAGCCCTATTTTTAACCAGAGCCCTATGAGCCCCATCTGTCAAGCATTCATTTCTTCTTTAGAATGGAGAGTTTTGATTGACAGAAATCACTGAGCCGTGTCATCATGGCAAGGAGCTGGTTACAGAATGTCTGTGTGTGTGTGTGTGTGTGTGTGTGTGTGTGTGTGTGTCTAAGGTAAGTGAGTGAAGTTAGGATTTCCATCAAACAGTAGACGGCTCTTGACGTTGTTGTGACAATAACTCTGTCAACTTAATCTTCCCGTCAGCAGAAAGGTTTAAGTAGTTTGATATGTTAGCGTCCTTTTAAGACTTCTACAATAATTACTATACATGTAGCAGCATGAGGGGTATTGTTTTCTGACATCTTGACTATTCTGGCTTCTTTCCAAGTCGACAAACGTCAGTGTCAGTCCTGTTTAAAATCCTTCTCACATCACAGTGTTATTATCATCACGGTACCCAATCAGACCTTTTGTGCCCTCAGGTTCAACTTGGATTACTTAAACATGTACATCATTCAACACAATTGACCTACAATAGACGATTCTCAACAAAACGTTGGGAGAACAATCTGTTTCATTTGACAAACGGTTGAATCTACTTACAGCTACTGTACACCTCTATCAATTCAACTTAATTCAAAGGGCTTTATTGGCAAGGGAAACATGTTTACATTGCCAAAGCAAGTGGAATAGATAATAAACACAAGTGAAATAAACAATCTCTCTCTCTCTCTCTCTCTCTCTCTCTCTCTCTCTCTCTCTCTCTCTCTCTCTCTCTCTCTCTCTCTCTCTCCACTTGTTTCAAGGACCCGGTCTTTCCGCAGGCAGCAGGCAGGCAGTAGTGTTCAGTGTTTGGGGGAGAGTTGGAGGTGGATGACTCTCACACACTGACTGGCTGCAGAGATCTGAGGAAGACCAACTGGGATAAAACCAGGATAAGCTAAAGCTAACGGTGGGATAGACGTGGGCTAGACCAGGCTAAACCAGGCTACAACCAAGTCAAAGAAACAAGCAGGATCTTATCCATATAGCCTGAGGGTTGTGGATCTATAACAACAGAAGAGGTGAGTGTTGTCATATTAACTAGAATGCTCATTTTGTTGCATTGAACCTGAACGTCAGGAATAAGGTGCAGATATATATTGCATTGTATTCATATTGAATGAACACGTTCGGCTCAGATCCAGTTTCCATTGTTTTTGCCAATTAAATGTGTTAACAAAGCCTGTCAAGACACACCCACTTCTGTGGAGCCTTGACAAACCATTCCTAGATTTCATACTCATTTGAATAATACCTAGCATTACAGTCGGTGCATTCAACTACAGTACAACATATCACAGTCATATCAACAACAACAACAACAACAACAAAATGATCTGTAACCGTTACTCCGAGCGTTACTGTAGTTCGTGATCTGTGGGGTTTGTTGTGTATGTCGGAGTGTTTTGAAAAGTGTTGCTGCCAGTTTTAAACTGTTTGAAAAAGCTAACAGAAGTGGATTTCCCCGATTAAGAGGTCAGAAAAGTATTATTGTAATAACCTGGAATTTTGCAACCCTGCTCCCGTGACCATGTAGACAGAGATGGAAACACTTGGCCTTGTCCCAAATACCTCCCAATTCCCTCTGTAGTGAACTACATTCGACCAGGGCCTGTAGGGAATAGGTTGTGATTTGGGACGGATCCCCTGTCTCTCTGTTAGACAGAGAACAATGGGGATGGTATGAAGACATTATGACATTATAGTGATATCATCAGAGAACAGAAGCAGAGTGTTTGAGAGGCATTGGAGTGTCCTGAGGAGGCAAAGCAGTGAAATGGGAAATGGGGGATAGGAATTCTTTGGGCATGCCATCACAAAGACTTCAGGGTGCTGCTAAACCTGCTGTTACTGCTCAACTTATGTCTTGCCATGGGAGAGAGAGAATAAGAGGGAGAGCGAGGGAGGAAGGGAGGGAGGGAGAGAGAAGGAGAGAGGGAGGGAGAGAGAGCCCAGGGAGAGAGAAGGAGAGAGGGAGGAAGGGGGGAGAGAAGGAGAGGGAGAGAGAGGGAGGAAGGGAGGGAGAGAGAAGGAGAGAGGGAGGGAGAGAGAGCCCAGGGAGAGAGAAGGAGAGAGAGAGGGAGGGCGAGGGAGGAAGGGGGGGGGGAGAGAAGGAGAGGGAGAGAGAGGGAGGAAGGGAGGGAGAGAGAAGGAGAGAGAGAATGAGAGGGAGAGAGAGGGAGGAAGGGGGGTGAGAGAGAATGAGAGGGAGAGAGAGGGAGGAAGGGAGGGAGAGAGAAGGAGAGAGAGAGAGAGGGGAGGGCGAGGGAGGAAGGGGGAGAGAGAGAATGAGAGGGAGAGAGAGGGAGGAAGGGAGGGAGAGAGAAGGAGAGAGGGAGGGAGAGAGAGTCCAGGGAGAGAAAAGGAGAGAGGGAGGGAGAGAGAGAATGAGAGGGAGAGAGAGGGAGGAAGGGGGTGAGAGAGAAGGAGAGAGGGAGGGAGAGAGAGCCCAGGGAGAGAGAAGGAGAGAGGGAGAAGGGGGAGAGAAGGAGAGGGAGGAAGGGAGGAAGGGAGGGAGAGAGAAGGAGAGAGGGAGGGAGAGAGAGCCCAGGGAGAGAGAGGAGAGAGGGGAGGGAGGGAGGAAGGGGGGAGAGAGAAGGAGAGGGAGAGAGAGGGAGGAAGGGGGGAGAGAGAGAGAGAGAGAATGAGAGGGAGAGAGAGGGAGGAAGGGGGGTGAGAGAGAATGAGAGGGAGAGAGAAGGAGGAAGGGAGGGAGAGAGAGGGAGAGAGAGAGAGGGAGGGCGAGGGAGGAAGGGGGAGAGAGAATGAGAGGGAGAGAGAGGGAGGAAGGGAGGGAGAGAGAAGGAGAGAGGGAGGGAGAGAGAGTCCAGGGAGAGAAAAGGAGAGAGGGAGGGAGAGAGAGAATGAGAGGGAGAGAGAGGGAGGAAGGGGGTGAGAGAGAAGGAGAGAGGGAGGGAGAGAGAGCCCAGGGAGAGAGAAGGAGAGAGGGAGGGAGAGAGAGCCCAGGGAGAGAGAAGGAGAGAGGGAGGGAGAGAGAGAATGAGAGGGAGAGCGAGGGAGAAAGGGAAGGCCGGGGGGGAGAGCAGGAGAGGGAGGGACGGACAGAGAGAGAGAGAGAGAGTGTGTCAGAGAGAGAGAGTGTCAGAGAGAGAGAGTGTCAGAGAATATGTAAAACAATGTCTAAATGTAATACTCCAACCTTACATAAGAATGTTATTTTACAGTAGTTCCCAAACCATACTTTGTCTGCCATCAAAAAGGCACTGCACTTGTTCAGTGCTTGTCTGCATATTGTACCAGGTGAGTACAGGTCTGTTTTTAGCCTTCACTACGTCATTAACAGGTCTACGTCCCAAATAGTACCCTATTACCTATTTAGTGCACTACTTTTGGCCAGGACCCCATAGGGCTCTGATCTAAACTAGTGCACTACAGTATATGTGGAATCGGGCTCTGGTCTAAAGTAGTGCACTATGTAGGGAATAGGGCTCTGGTCTAAAGTAGTGCACTATATGGGAATAGGGCTCTGGTCTAAAGTAGTGCACTCTGTAGGGAATAGGGCTCTGGTCTAAAGTAGTGCACTATGTAGGGAATAGGGCTCTGATCTAAACTAGTGCACTATATGGGAATAGGGCTCTGGTCTAAAGTATTGCACTATGTAGGGAATAGGGCTCTGGTCTAAAGTAGTGCACTATATGGGAATAGGGCTCTGATCTAAACTAGTGCACTATATGGGGAATAGGGCTCTGATCTAAACTAGTGCACTATGTAGGGAATAGGGCTCTGGTCTAAAGTAGTGCACTATGTAGGGAATAGGGCTCTGATCTAAACTAGTGCACTATATGGGGAATAGGGTGCCATTTGGGATGCATGTTAAGTGTTTTGTTTAATTGGTGATGCTCTGTCACGCTACAAGTGAAGATGCTCCTGGCATTTTATCATTAGTGTGTGTGTGTGTGTGTGTGTGTGTGTGTGTGTGTGTGTGTGTGTGTGTGTGTGTGTGTGCGTGCGTGCGTGTGTCTGGTACTCTACGTAAATGTCTCTATTGAAGCTGCTGCTCAACTAAAACAACGACACAAATACAAGATGGGGAATATGCCTGGGGGTTGACAGGCTACGTCCCAAATGGAAACCCTATGTAGTGCTCAAGGGCTCTGGTCAAAAGTCGTGCACTATGGAGGGAAATGGGACGTAGCCTCTACCCCTAACCACAGACCTAGGATCAGATTAATCTTTCATCGGGTCAGATTAACAGAGAGAAAACATATAAGAGATTGTATCAATGGAGCAACGCAGAACTATTTCTCAGGGAAAAGGCATCAGGGGGGAACGGTTAGGGTGGGACCCAATATTTACCGCCCTCTCAGTGTGTGTGTGTGTGTGTGGGGGGGGGTGTTACACAACATATAAGAGATACATGAAGCTACTTGTCTGTATGATTGAACACTCAGTCAACAAACAGACACACACAGTTGTTGTTGACTTCTGTACCTTACGTCTCCTTTTGTCCTGGCAGTCAATATGCAGGAAGACAGACACACCCTCACACGCAATTATGAAGACATGTAGGTCAGGCAATTAGTCACACATGTGTGCACAGACACACAGACACACACACACACACACACACACACACACACACACACACACACACACACACACACACACACACACACACACACACACACACACACACACTCACACTCAAAAGCTGAAGAAGTATTCATTTGAATGGGAAAAAGGACTACCACCCAGCCCTTGTAAACCAAGCCCACCACACACACTCACAACACACACACACACACACACACACACACACACACACACACACACACACACACACACACACACACACACACAACACACACACACACACACACACACACACACACACAAACACACACACACACACACGTATGTGCGCACGCACACACACAGGCTTTTTTTCTGAATTCAGACATTCCACCATAGACAAGATCCAGCACAATCTGCGCTGCATGAGTACAGTTAGTTTTCCTGGCGATGGGTCTGCTGTACAACTAGGTTTCTGTTTGTCTCGTCATCAGGAACTGCTCTTTCCATGACATAGACTGACCAGGTGAATCTACGTGGAAGCTACAATTCCTTAAATCCACTTCAAGCAGTGTATATGAAGGGGAGGAGAAGGGTTAAAAGAAGGATCTTTAAGCCTTGAGACAATTTGTTTTATGTGCCTTTGAACAAGAACCGCAACGCCACTGGGTTTTTCATGCTCAACAGTTTCCCGTGTGTATCAAGAATGGTCCACCACACAAAGGACATCCAGCCAACTTGGGGAGGGGAAGGGGGGTGCAACTCAATGCTAAGACATTTTCTGTGTTCATTTTTTATATAGACACCAGAACAGTGTTAAATTAAAACACTGCTTAGTGTAAAGCATTATTCAAATATTTCCCAGAGTGCCTTGCTAAATTGTAGATTTACCACCTTGACTGTATTTGTGGGCAAATGGGGTGCATCTCAACATTAAGAAGGTGTTCCTAATGTTTTGTACATTTCACTGTTTGCCGAATTAAGGGTCCCAATAACTTCGGCATCCACCGCTGGGCTATGAAAGATTTATATGGAGTGGAGAGGTCACAACACAACCCGTATCAAAGAGACTGCGGTGACAGCACTGGGACTTGCTCCAGTTTCTGAGGCTCTGGATGACACACACACACACACACACACACACACACACACACACACACACACACACACACACACACACACACACACACACACACACACACACACACACACACACACACACACACACACAGTGGTTAAGAGCCCACACACACAAAGAGTTCCCTGGAGATATGGGAAGCAATAACACTGTGAAGGTCAGGACTGTGGTTGGTGATGGACCATTTCTCTCACCGTTCCCTAAACTCACCAGTCCGAGAACTGACGTAATACTGTAGTATATATCATACTGTAGTGTGTGTGTGTGTGTGTGTGTGTGTGTGTGTGTGTGTGCCACTGTAGTGTAAACATCTCTGAAGCGGATCTGGAGGGAAGAGAGGAGAGGGTTAGGAAGATATCAGACTTGGGATTGTAAACATGATAGGGGCCAACTAAAACAAAGCATTTAAGAGTCGTCCTTTGTTCAAAATCACGTCTTATGAGAAAACAGAACGTCCATTCTTTACTATTTGAACACTGGTTTAGTTAGTTATCTCCATGAAATATGACAAATGTGCATTAATAACTTAAAATGGGGATACAAAGGGTGATAAAGTGCCCTCCGTTTGCTGTAAATAGTCACAACCACTGTTTCAAATAAACTACAATGAGTAAAATGGATCAGAGTATACAAAACAAACACTTAGTTACCATCTCTAAAACAAACACTCAGTTACCATCTCTAAAACAAACACTTAGATACCATCTCTAAAACAAACACTTAGTTACCATCTCTAAAACAAACACTTAGATACCATCTCTAAAACAAACACTTAGTTACCATCTCTAAAACAAACACTTAGATACCATCTCTAAAACAAACACTTAGTTACTGTCACGCCCTGGTCAAAGTATTTTGTGTTTATCTTTATGTATTTGGTCAGGCCAGGGTGTGGCATGGGGTTTTTGTAATTGTGGTGTGTTTGTCTTGGGGTTTTGGTGGTGGTATTGGTATTGTAGCTTAGTGGGTTATCTAGCAAAGTCTATGGCTGTCTGGAGTGGTTCTCAATCAGAGGCAGGTGCTTATCGTTGTCTCTGATTGGGAACCATATTTAGGCAGCCATATTCTTTGAGTTTGTCGTGGGTGATTGTCCTTAGTGTCCTATGTGTACGCTCGGTTAGTTTGCACTAGATAGGCTGTTTCGGTTTTGATTACGTTCATTGTTTTGTGTAGTGTTCGTGTTTCTTTATTTGATTAAACATGAATCTCAATCGACACGCTGCAGTTTGTTCCGACTCTCCTTCATCACCACTAGAAAACCGTTACAGTTACGATCTCTAAAACAAACACTTAGTGACCATCTCTAAAACAAACACTTAGTTACCATCTCTAAAACAAACACTTAGTGACCATCTCTAAAACAAACACTTAGTTACCATCTCTAAAACAAACACTTAGTTACCATCTCTAAAACAAACACTTAGTTACCATCTCTAAAACAAACACTTAGTTACCATCTCTAAAACAAACACTTAGATACCATCTCTAAAACAAACACTTAGATACCATCTCTAAAACAAACACTTAGTGACCATCTCTAAAACAAACACATTGTTACCATCTCTAAAACAAACACTTAGTGACCATCTCTAAAACAAACACTTAGTTACCATCTCTAAAACAAACACTTAGATACCATCTCTAAAACAAACACTCAGTTACCATCTCTAAAACAAACACTTAGTGACCATCTCTAAAACAAACACTTAGTGACCATCTCTAAAACAAACACTTAGTTACCATCTCTAAAACAAACACTTAGTGACCATCTCTAAAACAAACACTTAGTTACCATCTCTAAAACAAACACTTAGTTACCATCTCTAAAACAAAAACTTAGTTACCATCTCTAAAACAAACACTTATTTACCATCTCTAAAACAAACACTTAGATACCATCTCTAAAACAAACAGTTAGTGACCATCTCTAAAACAAACACTTAGTTACCATCTCTAAAACAAACACTTAGTTACCATCTCTAAAACAAACACTTAGATACCATCTCTAAAACAAACACTTAGTGACCATCTCTAAAACAAACACTTAGTTACCATCTCTAAAACAAACACTCAGTTACCATCTCTAAAACAAACACTTAGTTACCATCTCTAAAACAAACACTTAGTGACCATCTCTAAAACAAACACTTAGTTACCATCTCTAAAACAAACACTTAGTTACCATCTCTAAAACAAACACTTAGTTACCATCTCTATAACAAACACTTAGTTACCATCTCTAAAACAAACACTCAGTTACCATCTCTAAAACAAACACTTAGTTACCATCTCTAAAACAAACACTTAGTTACCATCTCTAAAACAAACACTTAGTTACCATTTCTAAAACAAATACATAGATACCATCTCTATAACAAACACTTAGTTACCATCTCTAAAACAAACACTTAGTTACCATCTCTAAAACAAACACTTAGTTACCATCTCTAAAACAAACACTTAGATACCATCTCTAAAACAAACACTTAGATACCATCTCTAAAACAAACACTTAGATACCATCTCTAAAACAAACACTTAGTTACCATCTCTAAAACAAACACTTAGTTACCATCTCTAAAACAAACACTTAGCTACCATCTCTAAAACAAACACTTAGTTACCATCTCTAAAACAAACACTTAGTTACCATCTCTAAAACAAACACTTAGTTACCATCTCTAAAACAAACACTTAGATACCATTTCTAAAACAAACACTTAGATACCATCTCTAAAACAAACACTTAGATACCATCTCTAAAACAAACACTTAGATTCCATCTCTAAAACAAACACTTAGTTACCATCTCTAAAACAAACACTTAGTTACCATCTCTAAAACAAACACTTAGTTACCATCTCTAAAACAAACACTTAGATACCATCTCTAAAACAAACACTTAGATACCATCTCTAAAACAAACACTTAGATACCATCTCTAAAACAAACACTTAGATACCATCTCTGTAAACATCAACTGGGAAAACCACTCTGAAAATAATTCCAGAATTCTTTAAGCACATTTTACTGTTGTTGAATTGGGTACCATTTAGGATGGATCCTCTGTCTCCAATAGCTTCCCTTTTCCTCCTGCGTCTAGATTAGAGAGAGGAGAGAACTAATAACAGAGCAGAGGGTGAAGGGTAGACCTGGTCTGGCCTTTATTCTGTTCACTATATAATGCACTACTGTTGACCACCAGAGCCCTTACGGGCCCTCGTTAAAAGTAGAGCACCATAAATGGAATAGGGTGCCATTTGGGAAGCATCAACTTGCATGAAGAATCAGTGTTAGAGGTCAGAGTTCATAAAGTGAACACATGAGATTAACAAGGGGATTAGAGATTCAGCTGTGGCCACAATGCCTTTCAACTTCTTCAGATGCACCTGGCATCACGGTTATCACGCTCTCGGATGAGGAGACAAAGTCATGCACGCACGCACACACACACACACACACACACACACACACACACACACACACACACACACACACACACACACACACACACACACACACACACACACACACACACACACACGATATATTCTCTCCTGTTTCATTGACGAGTGTCTTCTCTCTCTCTCTCTCTCACTCTCGCTCTCGTCCATCCTTGTTAACCGTGACATTCCTGTTTATTCATACTTCAGATCCTTTATTGCTAGTCTCTTGCCATATTAGACTGCGTATAAACCTTCTCTGTGTCACGCCCTGACCTTAGTTCCTTTGTTATGTCTCTATTTTGGTTTGGGGCGTGAGTTGGGGTGGGCATTCTATGTTGTTTTTCTATGTTTTCTTTTCTGTGTTTGGCCTGGTATGGTTCCCAATCAGAGGCAGCTGTCTGTCGTTGTCTTTGATTGAGAACCATACTTAGGCAGCCTTTTCCCACCTGGTGTTTGTGGGTAGTTGCTTACTGTTTTTGTGTCTGCACCAGACAGAACTCTTTCGGTTGTTCTCGTTGTTGTTTTGTTAATCAGTGTTCAGTTCCTTTAATAAAAGGATGAACATGTAACACGCTGCACTTTGGTCCTCACCTTCTTCCACCAACAGCCATTACAGAACTACCCACCACCAACGGACCAAGCAGCGTGGTAAGGAGGAGCAGAGGGTTCGGGACTCCTGGACTTGGGAGGAGATATTAGACGGTAAGGGACCCTGGAGTCAGGCTGGGGAATATCGCCGCCCGAAAGCTGAACTGGAGGCGGCGAAAGCGTAGAGCCAGCGATATGATACAAGGCAGCGCAGCAGGCATGAGAGGCAGCCCCCAAAACATTTTTTGGGGGGGAGGCACACGGGGAGATTGGCGGAGTCAGGCGATAGACCTGAGCCAACTCCCTGTGCTTACCGGAAGCAGCGTAGTACTGGTCAGGCACCGTGTTATGCGGTGAAGAGCACGGTGTCGCACGTGCGCGCGCATAGCCCGGAGCGCTATAGGCCAATCCCCCGCAAGTGCCATGCGAGAGTAGGCATCCAGCCAGGGCGGATTGTGCCAGCCCAGCGTGTTTGGTCTCCGGTGCGCCGCTTCGGCCCAGCGTATCCTGCTCCGGCTCTGCGTACCGTGTCTCCGGGGCGCTGGTAGGGTGCTGTTCGTCCTATGGGAGGGGGGGTACTTTCACGCCCTGACCTCTATTTTGGTTTGGTCGGGCGTGAGTTGGGGTGGGCATTCTATGTTGTTTTTCTGTTTTCTTTTCTGTGTTTGGCCTGGTATGGTTCCTAATCAGAGGCAGCTGTCTATCGTTGTCTCTGATTGAGAACCACACTTAGGCAGCCTTTTCCCACCTGGTGTTTGTGGGTAGTTGTTTCCTTTTTTGTGTTGTGTCACCTTTCAGGACTGTTTAGATTTTTGTTGATTCACTTTGTTATTTTGTATTTCGTGTTCAGTTATAATAAGTGAATATGGACACTTACCATGCTGTGTTTTGGTCCGATCTTTCCTGTTCCTCAGATGAAGATCGTTACACTCTGTCAGGCCTGCGTTCCAAATGGCAAACTATTCCCTTTCTAGTCCGTTACTTTTGCACTGCACTATGTAAGGAATAGGGCTCTGATCTAAACTAGTGCACTATATGGGGAATAGGGCTCTGATCTAAACTAGTGCACTATATGGGGAATAGGGCTCTGATCTAAACTAGTGCACTATGTAGGGAATAGGGTGCCATGTGGGACGTACTGTAGTGTTTGTTTGATTTACCACCACATTGGTTCACAGATATGCAAGACAGCACAGGCTTTTGCTCAATGGTCAAGTCTGGGTGCTGCTTTATCTGGCCTGATCAGCCTGATGACCTAGAGGCTGGAGAGGGAGTCTACCTGACAGGAACACTGTTTTATCTGGTCTAAGCCTGATGACCTAGAGGCTGGAGAGGGAGTCTACCTGACAGGAACACTGTTTTATCTGGTCTCAGCCTGATGACCTAGAGGCTGGAGAGGGAGTCTACCTGACAGGAACACTGTTTTATCTGGTCTCAGCCTGATGACCTAGAGGCTGGAGAGGGAGTCTACCTGACAGGAACACTGTTTTATCTGGTCTCAGCCTGATGACCTAGAGGCTGGAGAGGGAGTCTACCTGACAGGAACACTGTTTTATCTGGTCTAAGCCTGATGATTGGACTTCAACAGCACAGCTCTGCTCCAAAGTAGCCACTCGCTTTAAACGCCGATCTGCATCACAGGAAACAAAAAAACAAAACAGGTTAATAACTGCTGTGATGCTAGTAATTACCTTGATACGGAGAGAGTAGAGTTAATGGTGATTATAGACGTTAGGGTGATACGATCTCCTAATTGGAGAAGAAAAACAATCAAGCCCTACCAGTGCACTGAAAGGTAATGATCTACCCTTTCTTTCAATAGATTAATAAGTACTTTGATTATCCCCAGAGGAGATTCATAATAGCAGCAGACAGAAAGACACAAATACTGAGAGAGACCAAAAACAACGAAATACAACGCCAGGAGCCATGTGGACATAAAAGATATAACCTGTAATTTCAGAACATCAGCCTAGCATCAAATGGTTCATATAGGTCTTTGGGCCAGTGCTGCACATTCCTCCTGGTCCTTACGTGAAAACAACATCTCATACACGATCAGTCAGCTGACTCTCTCTCATACCATAGTCCTGATCTGACGAGTAACATAACATTCCTCTCACACTTCTTCAGGGAGAGAGAGCAGTGACCCTTATTAACTTGACCTTTGATCTTCAAAACATATCTGATCGTCAGGGCGGTTCAAGGGAGTAATGTTATCAATAGCTTAAAGACATGCAAAGACCATCAAATTCTCCAGCATCATTTCTCTTGAGTTGGTCAAATCAACTCAAATCAACGTTTATTTGTCACGTGCCGAATACAACAGGTGAAATGCTTACTTACAGGCCCTAACCAACAGTGCAATATTTAAGTAAAAAAAATGGTATTAGGTTGACAATAGATAAGTAAAAAAAAAAAAAAAAACAACAGTAAAAAGACAGTGAAAAATGAATAGCAGCGAGGCTATATACAGTAGAGAGGCTATATACAGTAGCGAGGCTATATACAGTAGAGAGGCTATATACAGTCGAGAGGCTATATACAGTAGCGAGGCTATATACAGTAGAGAGGCTACATACAGCAGAGAGGCTATATATCAAATCAAATCAAATCAAATAAAATTTTATTTGTCACATACACATGGTTAGCAGATGTTAATGCGAGTGTAGCGAAATGCTTGTGCTTCTAGTTCCGACAATGCAGTAATAACGAGCAAGTAATCTAACTAACAATTCCAAAAAAAACTACTGTCTTATACACAGTGTAAGGGGATAAAGAATATGTACATAAGGATATATGAATGAGTGATGGTACAGAGCAGCATAGGCAAGATACAGTAGATGATATCGAGTACAGTATATACATATGAGATAAGTATGTAAACCAAGTGGCATAGTTAAAGTGGCTAGTGATACATGTATTACATAAGGATGCAGTCGATGATATAGAGTACAGTATCAACGTATGCATATGAGATGAACAATGTAGGGTAAGTAACATTATATAAGGTAGCATTGTTTAAAGTGGCTAGTGATATATTTACATCATTTCCCATCAATTCCCATGATTAAAGTGGCTGGAGTAGAGTCAGTGTCATTGACAGTGTGTTGGCAGTAGCCACTCAATGTTAGTGGTGGCTGTTTAACAGTCTGATGGCCTTGAGATAGAAGCTGTTTTTCAGTCTCTCGGTCCCAGCTTTGATGCACCTGTACTGACCTCGCCTTCTGGATGACAGCGGGGTGAACAGGCAGTGGCTCGGGTGGTTGATGTCCTTGATGATCTTTATGGCCTTCCTGTAGCATCGGGTGGTGTAGGTGTCCTGGAGGGCAGGTAGTTTGCCCCCGGTGATGCGTTGTGCAGACCTCACTACCCTCTGGAGAGCCTTACGGTTGAGGGCGGTGCAGTTGCCATACGAGGCGGTGATACAGCCCGCCAGGATGCTCTCGATTGTGCATCTGTAGAAGTTTGTGAGTGCTTTTGGTGACAAGCCGAATTTCTTCAGCCTCCTGAGGTTGAAGAGGCGCTGCTGCGCCTTCCTCACGATGCTGTCTGTGTGAGTGGACCAATTCAGTTTGTCTGTGATGTGTATGCCGAGGAACTTAAAACTTGCTACCCTCTCCACTACTGTTCCATCGATGTGGATGGGAGGGTGTTCCCTCTGCTGTTTCCTGAAGTCCACAATCATCTCCTTAGTTTTGTTGACGTTGAGTGTGAGGTTATTTTCCTGACACCACACTCCGAGGGCCCTCACCTCCTCCCTGTAGGCCGTCTCGTCGTTGTTGGTAATCAAGCCTACCACTGTTGTGTCGTCCACAAACTTGATGATTGAGTTGGAGGCGTGCATGGCCACGCAGTCGTGGGTGAACAGGGAGTACAGGAGAGGGCTCAGAACGCACCCTTGTGGGGCCCCAGTGTTGAGGATCAGCGGGGAGGAGATGTTGTTGCCTACCCTCACCACCTGGGGGCGGCCCGTCAGGAAGTCCAGATCCCAGTTGCACAGGGCGGGGTCGAGACCCAGGGTCTCGAGCTTGATGACGAGCTTGGAGGGTACTATGGTGTTGAATGCCGAGCTGTAGTCGATGAACAGCATTCTCACATGGGTATTCCTCTTGTCCAGATGGGTTAGGGCAGTGTGCAGTGTGGTTGAGATTGCATCGTCTGTGGACCTATTTGGGCGGTAAGCAAATTGGAGTGGGTCAAGGGTGTCAGGTAGGGTGGAGGTGATATGGTCCTTGACTAGTCTCTCAAAGCACTTCATGATGACGGATGTGAGTGCTACGGGGCGGTAGTCGTTTAGCTCAGTTACCTTAGCTTTCTTGGGAACAGGAACAATGGTGGCCCTCTTGAAGCATGTGGGAACAGCAGACTGGTATAGGGATTGATTGAATATGTCCGTAAACACACCGGCCAGCTGGTCTGCGCATGCTCTGAGGGCGCGGCTGGGGATGCCGTCTGGGCCTGCAGCCTTGCGAGGGTTAACACGTTTAAATGTCTTACTCACTTCGGCTGCAGTGAAGGAGAGACCGCATGTTTCCGTTGCAGGCCGTGTCAGTGGCACTGTATTGTCCTCAAAGCGGGCAAAAAGTTATTTAGTCTGCCTGGGAGCAAGACATCCTGGTCCGTGACTGGGCTGGGTTTCTTCCTGTAGTCCGTGATTGACTGTAGACCCTGCCACATACCTCTTGTGTCTGAGCCGTTGAATTGAGATTCTACTTTGTCTCTGTACTGGCGCTTAGCTTGTTTGATAGCCTTGCGGAGGGAATAGCTGCACTGTTTGTATTCAGTCATGTTACCAGACACCTTGCCCTGATTAAAAGCAGTGGTTCGTGCCTTCAGTTTCACACGAATGCTGCCATCAATCCACGGTTTCTGGTTAGGGAATGTTTTAATCGTTGCTATGGGAACGACATCTTCAACGCACGTTCTAATGAACTCGCACACCGTATCAGCGTATTCGTCAATGTTGTTGTCTGACGCAATACGAAACATCTCCCAGTCCACGTGATGGAAGCAGTCTTGGAGTGTGGAGTCAGCTTGGTCGGACCAGCGTTGGACAGACCTCAGCGTGGGAGCTTCTTGTTTTAGTTTCTGTCTGTAGGCAGGGATCAACAAAATGGAGTCGTGGTCAGCTTTTCCGAAAGGGGGCGGGGCAGGGCCTTATATGCGTCGCGGAAGTTAGAGTAACAATGATCCAGGGTCTTTCCACCCCTGGTTGCGCAATCGATATGCTGATAAAATTTAGGGAGTCTTGTTTTCAGATTAGCCTTGTTAAAATCCCCAGCTACAATGAATGCAGCCTCCGGATAAATCGTTTCCAGTTTGCAGAGAGTTAAATAAAGTTCGTTCAGAGCCATCGATGTGTCTGCTTGGGGGGATATATACGGCTGTGATTATAATCGAAGAGAATTCTCTTGGTAGATAATGCGGTCTACATTTGATTGTGAGGAATTCTAAATCAGGTGAACAGAAGGATTTGAGTTCCTGTATGTTTCTTTCATCACACCATGTCACGTTGGCCATAAGACATACGCCCCCGCCCGTCTTCTTACCAGAAAGATGTTTGTTTCTGTCGGCGCGATGCGTGGAGAAACCCGCTGGCTGCACCGCTTCGGATTGCGTCTCTCCAGTTAGCCATGTTTCCGTGAAGCAAAGAACGTTACAGTCTCTGATGTCCCTCTGGAATGCTACCCTTGCTCGGATTTCATCAACCTTGTTGTCAAGAGACTGGACATTGGCAAGAAGAATGCTAGGGAGTGGTGCACGATGTGCCCGTCTCCGGAGTCTGACCAGAAGACCGCTTCGTTTCCCTCTTTTTCTGAGTCGTTTTTTTTTTTTTTTGGTCGCTGCATGTGATCCACTCCGTTACACTGGTTGTAAGGCAGAACACAGGATCCGCATCGCGAAAAACATATTCTTGGTCGTACTGATGGTGAGTTGACGCTGATCTTATATTCAGTAGTTCTTCTCGGCTGTATGTAAAGAAACCTAAGATGACCTGGGGTACTAGTGTAAGAAATAACACGTAAAAAAACAAAAAACTGCATAGTTTCCTAGGAACGCGAAGCGAGGCGGCCATCTCTGTCGGCGCCGGAAGTACTGAAGATATACAGTAGAGAGGCTATATACAGTAGAGAGGCTATATACAGTAGAGAGGCTACATACAGTAGAGAGGCTATATACAGTAGAGAGGCTACATACAGTAGAGAGGCTATATACAGTAGCGAGGCTATATACAGTAGAGAGGCTATATACAGTAGCGAGGCTATATACAGTAGAGAGGCTATATACAGTAGAGAGGCTATATACAGTAGAGAGGCTATATACAGTAGAGAGGCTATATACAGTAGAGAGGCTATATACAGTAGAGAGGCTATATACAGTAGCGAGGCTATATACAGTAGAGAGGCTATATACAGTAGCAGTAGAGAGGCTATACACAGTAGAGAGGCTATATACAGTAGAGAGGCTATATACAGTAGCGAGGCTATATACAGTAGAGAGGCTATATACAGTAGAGAGGCTATATACAGTAGAGAGGCTATATACAGTTGCGAGGCTATATACAGTAGAGAGGGTATATACAGGCACCGGTTAGTCGGGCTGATTGAGGTAGTACTACATGAGTTATGGTTAAAGTGACTATTCATGTATGATAAATAGAGAGTATCAGCAGCGTAAAATAGGGGTTGGCGGGGCACACAATGCAAATAGTCCGGGTAGCCATTTGATTACCTGTTCAGGAGTCTTATGGCTTGGGGGTAAACACTGTTGAGAAGCCTTTTTGTCCTAGACTTGGAACTCCGGTACCGCTTGCCATGCGGTAGTAGAGAGAACAGTCTATGACTGGGGTGGCTGGGGTCTTTGACAATTTTTAGGACCTTCCTCTGACACCGCCTGGTGTAGAGGTCCTGGATGGTGGGAAGCTTGGCCCCAGTGATGTACTGGGCCGTACGCACTACCCTCTGTTGTGCCTTACAGTCGGAGGCCGAGCAGTAGCCGTACCAGGCAGTGATGCAACCAGTCAGGATGCTCTCGATGTTGCAGCTGTAGTACCTTTTGAGGATCTGAGGACCCATGCCAAATCTTTTTAGTTTCCTGAGGGGGAATAGGTTTTGTCGTGCCCTCTTCACGACTGTCTAGGTGTGTTTGGACCATTCTAGTTTGTTGGTGATGTGGACACCAAGGAACTGGAAGCTCTCAAGCTGCTCCACTACAGCCCCGTCAATGAGGATGGGGGCGTGCTTGGTCCTCCTTTTCCTGTATTCCACAATCATCTCCTTAGTCTTGGTTACATTGAGGGATAGGCTGTTATTCTGGCACCACCCGGCCAGGTCTCTGACCTCCTCCTTATAGGCTTTCTTGTAGTTGTTGGTGATATGGCCTACCACTTTTGTGTCAGCTGCAAACTTAATGATGGTGTTGGAGTCGTGCCTGGCCACGCAGTCGTGGGTGAACAGGGAGCACAGGAGGGGACTGAGCACGCACACCTGAGAGGCTCCAGTGTTGAGGATTAGTGTGGCAGATGTGTTGCTACCTATCCTCACCACCTGGGGGCGGCCCTTCAGGAAGTCTAGGATCCAATCCAGTTGCAGAGGGATCCTTAGCTTAGTGATGAGCTTTGAGGGTACTATGGTGTTGAACGCTGAGCTGTAGTCAATTAATAGCATTCTCACGTAGGTGTTCCTTTTGTCCAGGTGGGAAAGGGCAGTGTGGAGTGCAATAGAGATTGCGTCATCTGTGGATCTGTTTGGGCGGTATGGAAATTGGAGTGGGTCTAGGGTTTCTGGGATAATGGTGTTGATGTGAGCAATTACCAGCCTTTCAAAGCACTACATGGCTATGGATGTGAGTGCTACGGGTCCGTAGTAATTTAGGCAGGTTGCCTTTGTGTTCTTGGGCACAGGGACTAGGGTGGTCTGCTTGAAACATGTTGGTATTGCAGACTCAATCAGGGACAGGTTGAAAATGTCAGTGAAGACACCTGCCAGTTGGTCAGCAAATGCCCGGAGCAGATGTCCTGGTAATCCGTCTGGCCCCGCGTCCTTGTGAATGTTGACCTGTTTAAAGGTCTTACTCACATCGGCTATGGAGAGCGTGATCACACAGACATCCGGAACAGCTGATGCTCTCATGCATGCCTCAGTGTTGCTTGCCTCGAAGCGAGCATAGAAGGGATTTAGCTTGTCTGGTAGGCTTGTGTCACTGGGCAGCTCGCGGCTGTGCTTCCCTATGTAGTCTGTAATCGTTTGCAAGCCCTGCCACATAAGACAAGCGTCGGAGCCGGTGTTGTACAAATCAATCTTAGCCCTGTATTGGCGCTTTGTCTGGTTGATGGTTCGTCGGAGGGCATAGCAGGATTTCTTATGAGCTCCCGGGTTAGAGTTCTGCATCTTGAAAGCGGCAGCTCTACCCTTTAGTTTAGTGCGAATGTTTCCTGTAATCCATGGCTACTGGTAGGGGTATGTACGTACAGTCACTGTGGGGACGACGTCCTCGATGCACTTATTGATAAAGCCAGTGACTGATGTGGTGTACTCCTCAATACAGTCTGAAGAATCCCGGAACATGTTCTAGTCTTTTATAGCAAAATAGTCCTGTAGTTTAGTATCTACTTCATCTAACCACTTTAGTATAGACCGAGTCACTGGTGCTTCCTGCTTTAATTTTTGCTTGTAAGCAGGAATCAGGAGGATAGAATTGTGGTCAGATTTACCAAATGGAGGGTTAGGGAGAGCTTTGCACGCGTCTCTTTGTGTGGAGTACAGGTGATCTAGAATTGTTTTCCTTCTGGTTGCGCATTTAACATGTTGATAGAGATTTGGTAGAACTGATTTAAGTTTCCCTGCATTAAAGTCTCCGGCCACTAGGAGCGCCGACTCTGGGTGAGCGGTTTCCTGTTTGCTTATTTCCTTATACAGCTGACTGAGTGCGGTCTTAGTGCCAGCATCCGTCTGTGGTGGTAAATAAACAGCCACGAAAAGTATAGCTGAAATCTCTCTTGGCAAATAGTGTGGTCTACAGTTTATCATAAGATACTCTACTTCGTATATCGTATATCCTGCTAGCTGAATATCCATGTCATCATTCAGCCACGATTCTGTGAAACATAAGATGTTACAGTTTTTGATGTCCCGTTGATAGGATATTTGTGATCATACCTCGTCTAATTTATTGTCCAATGATTGCACGTTGGCGAGTAATATTGACGGAACGGCAGCTTTCCCACCCCACTCTGTGTCCTCTGTACCTGCGTCTCTTCCCTCTTGTGAATAACGGGGATGTCGGCCTTGTCGGCTGTTATCAGTATATCCCGTGCATCCTGCTTGTTGAATAAAAAATCTTTGTCTAATTCGAGGTGAGTAATCGCTGTCCTGATATCCAGAAGCTATTTTTTTGCCGTAAGATACAGTGGCAGAAACATTATGTACAAAATAAGTTACAAATAAAGTGAAAAGAAAACACATAATAGCACAAATGGTTAGGCGGCAGTAAAACTGCTGCCATTTCCTCCTCCGCCATTTGGGTGTTAGTCTGATATGTGAAATGAGTTCGTCTAATGTGTGAAATGAGTTAGTCTAATGTGTGAAATGAGTTCGTCTGATATGTGAAATGAGTTCGTCTAATGTGTGAAATGAGTTAGTCTGATATGTGAAATGAGTTAGTCTGATATGTGAAATGAGTTAGTCTAATGTGTGAAATGAGTTAGTCTAATATGTGAAATGAGTTAGTCTAATATGTGAAATGAGTTAGTCTAATGTGTGAAATGAGTTAGTCTAATATGTGAAATGAGTTAGTCTAATATGTGAAATGAGTTAGTCTAATGTGTGGGATGAGTTAGTCTAATGTGTGAAATGAGTTAGTCTAATATGTGAAATTAGTTAGTCTAATGTGTGAAATGAGTTAGTCTAATGTGTGAAATGAGTTAGTCTAATGTGTGGAATGAGTTAGTCTAATGTGTGAAATGAGTTAGTCTAATATGTGAAATGAGTTAGTCTAATGTGTGAAATGAGTTAGTCTAATGTGTGAAATGAGTTAGTCTAATATGTGAAATGAGTTAGTCTAATGTGTGAAATGAGTTAGTCTAATGTGTGGAATGAGTTAGTCTAATGTGTGAAATGAGTTAGTCTAATGTGTGAAATGAGTTAGTCTAATGTGTGAAATGAATTAGTTAAAAAAAATGTTTTGAGTGTTGTTTTTTACACTGATTAACAGTTTTACTCAGAGTCTGTCTCCATCTCAAATGGCACCCTATTCCTTACATAGTGCACTACTTTTGTCCGGAGCCCTGGTGAAACATATACTGTAGGTAGTAGGGTGACATTTGAGACACACTCTCTGATGTTGTCATAATGAGGTGTCATCACCATCCTAGACATTTGGTTTATCCCACAAATACATTACAGCAGCAGGGCAAACCACTCTGTCTCCAGAGACATTGGGTCCTTCCCCAACTTGGCCCATTATGTAGTAACCACTCTCCTAGAGAAAGAGAACCATTCATAGTAAATCTAGAGTCCCAAAAACAACCATTATTCACAACATCTACGGGTGAATCTCAATTGTATTTTCATTGATTCCTCGCATCTTCTCTTCTCGCTAGTTACCACAGCCACAAAGTCAAAATTGGCTATATTGTAAAAATTCATGAAAACTAAAAGTTAGGGTTAGGCGTAAGGTTAGCAGTGTGGTTAGGGTAGGTTTAAAATCCGATTTTGAGGAAGAGTAGTTTTAGAAATAGGTGGGGTTTAGCCATAATTACTTTGTGGCTGTGGTAACTAGTGATGACCATTCCTCACCCTATGAGCTCAATCACTTCCTGATCATGACCGATGTCACTTCCTGTTTCCTATTTCCTGAAGATGAAAGTGGGTGGTGGGCCTCCACCCTCTTCCCTGTGTGCGTGGGTGGTGCTGCTTATTTTGGTGGAGTCAGGTGAGCCCTACCGGACCTCATACGACCAGGAACAAGGCCAGAACAGAGACAGGGGCAGAGAGAGTACAGACTCCAGGCTAGACACCAGGACAGACACCAGGGACTACCACAGAGATGCCAGTCCAGACACCAGGGACTACCACAGAGATGCCAGGCCAGACACCAGGGACTACCACAGAGATGCCAGGTATTACTGCTATACAACATACTACCTAATACTACCACTCCAAGTGGCACCCTATTCCCTATGTATATGTAGTGCACTTCTCTTGACCAGGGTCCCTATATAGAGCACTTCTCTTGACCAGGGTCCCTATATAGTACACTTCTTTTGACCAGGGTCCCTATATGGTGCGCTACTTTTGGCCCTGGTCAAGAGTGATGCACTAAATAGGGAGTTGGGGTGCCATTTGGGGTTGTGTCCATTGACGTTGTTTTCTCTGGTAGTGAGGTGAGGGGTAAAGAGTGTCAGCGGTGCTGTGACCCCGGAGAGGAGGTTCGTACTCAGTCTGCCAACCCCCAGTACCCACAACACTACCCACAGTACCAGGCGGTGCCACAGATCAACATAACCATCCTCAAAGGTAGGTGATGCCACAGATACTACTACATAGCAAATGGGTCTGCAGTTAGCGTTTGATCAACGTCTTGAATACTTGACCTATTTTTGACACAACTGGCAGAAAATGCTCAATGCTTTAGGAAGTTTAATTTCCCCATCTCTAGGAAATACTGATCACTTTTCAAACCAGCATATTGTGATTTACAAGTCTGATGTGGCCCATAAGTGATGATTTTCAGACCACAGGATCACTATATGCCACAACTGGTCATAAAGAGTATATTTCTCATTCAACCACTAAGGCAGTTATTTGGTGAAGACTTTAGAAATGAGAGGTATTGAATGCAACAATCATATCTCTGTCACTGACAAACACAATTATGGGTAAGTATCTCTCACATTAATTCGAAAAGCATGCTGGGAAATATGCAGTTTTAAAACAACACCCCCTCCAAAAGAATGTAACAGGCTTTGGGCCAAAACTAGTTTTGAAACCAGTGGGTTAGGAGAGGGGATAACAGCTGTGGGTATTTGTATCTGCCACGTTGTATGTGGCAAAATCCTAATCGTCAGTTACTTGAGTACAGATACGCGGGGGAAACCATTGTGACCAGCCACTGAGCTGAGGTCATTTCTATCATTTCTACTTTGTCCTTCTCTAGGTGAGAAGGGGGAGAGCGGCCAGCGAGGGCCCTACGGTAAATCTGGCAAGTCCGGCCAGTCCGGCCCTCGTGGGCCCAATGGCATCAAGGGCACCAAGGGGAGCATAGGGACCCCGGGTGACCCCTGCAAGGTCCAGTACGCTGCCTTCTCCGTGGGCCGCAAGAAGGCCATCCACTCCAACGACTACTACCAGACCTTAGTGTTCGACACTGAGCTCGTCAACCTCTACGGACACTTCAACATGTTCACCGGCAAGTTCTACTGCTACGTGCCGGGAATCTACTACTTCAGCCTGAACGTGCACACGTGGAACCAGAAGGAGACGTACGTGCACGTGATGCATAACGAGAGAGAGGTGGTGATCCTGTACGCCCAGTCCAGTGACCGGAGCATCATGCAGAGCCAGAGCCTGATGCTAGAGCTGGAGAGAGAGGACCAGGTGTGGGTCCGGCTGTTCAAAGGAGAGAGGGAGAACGCCATCTTCAGCGATGACTTTGATACCTACATCACCTTCAATGGACACCTTATCAAGCCCAAGAGCGAGGGGTAGGGGAAAGGGGTCGGTTGGGGCTGTGTCCCAAATGGCACCCTATTAGCTGTATAGTCCACTACATAGGGAACGGGATCCCACTTGGGACGCATACTAGGGGGGTTGTGGGCATGTATGATGGACCAGTGTGACGCGAGAAGGAGACCAAAATCTGAAGAAGATTGGTTCCCAGTTCATAGAAGAATATCTTAACTTTCTTATTGTGTCTTTTTATGTGTGTTATTATTGTATTTTAATCCAGATATCAAGAGAGACATTGACTTACTTTGAGAAGTAAACCAAGCCACTTGTTAATTTGACAAAAACATGTTGCACACACAGCCTGATGAAGATTGATGATCGGTTGGAGGTTTTGTCAGGAAACAGCCAAACAGAATCAATTCAAGATGGCCACTGTTCAAGATGTTCAACAGAGCGGAGAAAAGTTATCCTCAGGGTAGGGACGTCCCAAGGAGCCAACTAACCATGTTCAAAGTGCCTTGATTGCGTGAAGCATCGTCTTGCAGCCATACCATTGTTACAGCACTGCTTTCAATTTTGGCCAGTAAATCAAAAAAATTACACATTGACTCCCTGCAACACTTAGAGTGCATCCCAAACGGCACAATATTCCCTATTTAGACACATAAGGTTCTGGTAAAAAAAACGGTGCACTAAATACAGAATACCGGTATGGTGCTATTTGGGACGCAGAGCCTTTATGAATCATGTATGTTGTGTGATGCAAAGTATTATGATTCGTATCAACTTTGCACCCAGATAAACTGTATGTGTTAAGAGCACTCCTCCGTCACAGTCCTCGTAACCAGGAGACCAAGGCACAGCTTGATTGGAATACAGTCTTCTTTTATTAAGACAGACAGACAGTCATACAGACAGTCAGACAGACAGTCAGACAGACAGTCAGACAGACAGTCAGACAGACAGTCAGACAGACAGACAGACAGACAGACAGACAGACAGACAGACAGACAGACAGACAGACAGACAGACAGACAGACAGACAGACAGACAGACAGACAGACCTTGACGCTATAAACTATTGCTAACATGCAACTACACATAAACAATAATCCACAAAATACCCCAGGACTATGGCTACATAAATATGGTCCCCAATCAGAGACAACGACAAACAGCTGCCTCTGATTGGGAACCAATCTAGGCAACCATAGACATTTAAACACCTAGATATACAAAAAGCCATGATATACAAAAACCCTAGACATCAAAAAACCCTAGACATACAAAAACTACACATACCTCCCTCGTCACACCCTGACCTAACCAAAATAATAAAGAAAACCAAGATAACTAAGGTCAGGGCGTGACATCATAGCTTTCAGATGTAGAGACAGATCATATTTGTTCGAGTTAGACATAGATTAGACATATTACACTGTAAACACATCCATTTACATGTCAATATATCTTTATTGTCAATTTGAACTCAATTTGATCTTTATTGTCCCCAGTGTAAAACAGTTGTATACATAGATATCATAAAACATACATACAATGACAATGACCTAGACTAGATAAAGTAACAGGACCTGGACTAGATAAAGTAACAGGACCTGGACTAGATAAAGTAACAGAACCTAGACTAGATAAAGCAACAGGTGCTTAAATGGACTTCATATGAACTAGACAAAGCAACAGGACCTGGACTAGACAAAGCAACAGGACCTGGACTAGACATAGCAACAGGACCTGGACTAGACAAAGCAACAGGACCTGGACTAGATAAAGCAACAGAACCTGGACTAGATAAAGTAACAGGACCTGGACTAGATAAAGTAACAGGACCTGGACTAGATAAAGTAACAGGACCTGGACTAGATAAAGTAACAGGACCTGGACTAGATAAAGTAACAGGACCTAGACTAGATAGAGTAATAGGACCTGGACTAGATAAAGTAACAGGACCTGGACTAGATAAAGTAACAGAACCTAGACTAGATAAAGCAACAGGTGCGTAAATGGACTTCATATGAACTAGACAAAGCAACAGGACCTGGACTAGATAATGCAACAGAACCTGGACTAGATAAAGCAACAGGACCTGGACTAGACAAAGCAACAGGACCTGGACTAGATAATGCAACAGAACCTGGACTAGATAAAGCAACAGGACCTGGACTAGATAAAGTAACAGAACCCAGACTAGATAAAGCAACAGGTGCTTAAATGGACTTCATATGAACTAGACAAAGCATGGCATATCTGTACAATCACTCACATAGTTGCATTCTGGTTGTTTGGTGACTGTGGACATTCAAACCATGTAAGAAAACTGTATCTGTAGATTAGGTTATTGTACTAGGGTGGCGTTGTCCTTCTTTGAAATATGAAATGAAAAACCCAGGACTAATATTGACAATGCATGCATCCCAAATGGCACCCTATTCCTTGGACAGTGCGCTACTTCTGACCAGAGCTCTATGGGCCGTGGTAAAAAGTAGTGCATGACATAGGGAATAGGGTGTCTTTTAGGGCGCACATACTATTCTTTCATTGTGAATGTAACCTACCATGTATAATACAACAATAGGACCAGCTGTACTGAACGTGAGCTGCAAACTCCAACACATACAGTAATTCCACATGGAGCTTTTACCTTTTAAATGGTGTTGTTTGGATAAAAGAAACAATCCATACAGTATATATTGTATTGTATTTTGCAAAGTGTTTGAAGTATAATGATATGCTTTTTATTATTGTTAAATATTATAATGTCAAGTGTAACATCAGTGGTGAAAAAAATATATACCAAAATCGTATCAAGTTTGACCCCAAAAAAATATATATATATTTTTGTTGGTACCACAATCCAGTATTCACTTTTCATGAAACCTCAAGTCATTTAGTATGTCAAGGATGGTTTCCCAATATTCTGTTTATACAATTTGATGACAGCCAATCAGATGAAGAAGTCCCTAGAACTCATTATTAGCCTCAAAGGCCAGGGCCCCATTCCAAACCAAACCATCACACCCTATCCATGGGACCTAGTTGGGCCTTGTTCCAAAACCACACCCTCACACCCTATCCACGGGTCCTACTTGACTTCCCCTCATGGCTTTTGAATGACAGGTCAAGCAATTTATACTGAACAAAAATATAAATGTAACATGCAACAATTTAAAATATGTTTCTACAGTTCATATAAGGAAATCAGTCAATTGAAATAAATGTATTAGGTCCTAATCTATGGATTCCACATGACTGGGCAGGGGTGCAGCCATGGGTGGGCCTGGGAGGGCTCAGGCCCACCCATTGGGGAGCCAGATCCAGCCAATCAGAATGAGTTTTCCCCATAAAAGGGCTTTATTTCAGACAGAAATACTCCTCAGTTTCATCAGCTGTCCCGGTGGCTGGTCTCAGATGATCCCGCGGGGGAAGAAGCCAGATGTGGAGGTCTTGGGCTGACATGGTGACACATGGTCTGCAGTTGAGAGGCTGGTGGGACATACTGCCAAATTCTCTAAAAGGATGTTTGTCGGCGGCTTATGGTAGAGACATGAACACGAAATCTCTGGCAACAGCTCTGGCGGACATTCCTGCAGTCAGCATGCTCCCTCAAAACTTGAGACATCTGCAGCACTGTGTTGTGTGACAAAACTGCACATTTAAGAGTGGCCTTTTATTGTCCCCAGCACAAGGTGCATCTGTGTAATGATCATGCTGATTAATCATGTTCTTGATATGTCACACCTGTCAGGAGGATGGATTATCTTGACAAATAATAAAAACGTTCACTAACAGGGATGTAAAACAAACTTGTTTATATTTTTGTTCAGTATAAGTGAAACTCCAGGGGTTTTTCCCGAATCACATGTCCTGACTAGAAAAAACGTTCCTAATTAATTACTTATTTTTCTGGACAGGTAACAGGGTCCAGACAAAGTCATCCAACCCTTTTCGATGAGCTAAAATGGAAGTAAAAAAGGATGTGAACAGGAGGACCAGGAGATACTCACCCAAGACCAGAAATGACAGGAAATTGTTTTAGTGCCTGCAGATGTACATATTTGACATACTGTCAGTGAAAGCTGTCTAATGTTTACTTTCTTTTAATTGAACTTTTTATTCATTCAGGCTAGTCAATTAAGAACAACATATTATTTACAATGACGACCTGGCAGCCACTACAGCATGGATTGTTTGAAAGTAGTTTTGATATATAAAGATTAGGCTGAGAATGTATATGGTTCATATTCATTAAAAATACAACAAAGAAATGCTCTGTTGTTTGTTTGAGTGACAGGGAGGTTGAGAGAATGCATGAGAGAAACGGTATCCTTGCCTGCTTATTTAGGTGTGTGTGAGCCTGTCTTGTATGGGGCGTGTCTCTAATTCCCCTGGGTATTTGATGGTGTGTACCTGCCAAGCTCTCTCAGTGGACACAGTGGAATGTGCTGGGTAGATCAGAGCGCTCCAACCCAGACCCAACCTAGAGACGGAGACAGCAAATATTATGCCTCTGTCTTTCTCTCTGTAGTTACTGTGCTCTCCCTCTGCCTCTCTTAGGCTTTTTGGGTATGTGAAATTTCAACAATTTAGTATGCTTTAAATGCAAGGATTAACTGATTAATAACATTTGCCCTTTTATTTCAAGATTGAAAGATATAATAACATAATGTCATGGACCGAGCAGGCCATTAAGGTCCCTTAATGCTCAAATTAGATTCAGTGGCTGATTAATGAAGTTTGACATCATATTCGCTAAATCCATAAAATACATACATATTTTGTCTATGCCAGTGGCTAACAGACTCTCCTTGAGCAGTTTGTATTTTATTGAGACATCTTCAAGGGGAACATAATTTGTGCTTTATTGTGCGTTATTCACCTTGGGTAAGAACTATTTGCATACATTGAGTCAGACAACTTGTGATGTCTAATTTCCGAAGGCCTTTTCTTTTTAGCATGTGAACAGTATGGGTACTCAGAGCCACTGTTCTGGCCTTTTGGTCGTCCAGTCGTGAGACCCCGTTTTGTATCAGCCTTGGTGGAACGATGGGCAACAGCTGTAGGCTGACAGGAAATCATAGGGCCTGGTCATCTGGCAGCTCTTTGGAGTGATGCTGCTCTGTTGGCCGCTGGGCTGATGTGAGACTTCGCAAAGCAATGGATGGCTGACACAAGCCTTGATGGATTGTAATGGATGGCTGACACAAGCCTTGATGGATTGTAATGGATGGCTGACACAAGCCTTGATGGATTGTAATGGATGGCTGACACAAGCCTTGATGGATTGTAATGGACGGCTGACACAAGCCTTGATGGATTGTAATGGATGGCTGACACAAGCCTTGATGGATTGTAATGGATGGCTGACACAAGCCTTGATGGATTGTAATGGACGGCTGACACAAGCCTTGATGGATTGTAATGGATGGCTGACACAAGCCTTGATGGATTGTAATGGACGGCTGACACAAGCCTTGATGGATTGGAATGGATGGCTGACACAAGCCTTGATGGATTGTAATGGACGGCTGACACAAGCCTTGATGGATTGTAATGGACGGCTGACACAAGCCTTGATGGATTGTAATGGATGGCTGACACAAGCCTTGATGGATTGTAATGGATGGCTGACACAAGCCTTGATGGATTGTAATGGATGGCTGACACAAGCCTTGATGGATTGTAATGGATGGCTGACACAAGCCTTGATGGATTGTAATGGATGGCTGACACAAGCCTTGATGGATTGTAATGGATGGCTGACACAAGCCTTGATGGATTGTAATGGATGGCTGACACAAGCCTTGATGGATTGTAATGGATGGCTGACACAAGCCTTGATGGATTGACTTTATTAGCTTTGCCATTACCACCAGTGCCTCACTAAAGTTGTCATCGATACTCAGCCTGTCGAGGTCAACCAGCAACCAGGTCAGTTGGGGATAATTCAGAGGATATGTCTGTAAAATAAACAAACATTTTTTGGGGTGCAATGTAAAACTCTAGTAATTCATCCCGTTGTTAGGGGAGAGACAACTGAAATGACAGAAAACGTGTCCCTGTCAAAATAATGTCAGTGCTGAATGTGAACTGATTAGAAGTACAACCCTCATCATTGTCACTGGACACAGGCTGTTGGTGAGGAGAACACTCAGTTAGTTCCTCCAAGCAGGTGGCCCTGTCTACAAGTGAACATAGAAACTACTACGATATGACTACTAAGGTACAATGCACAATGAAGGTTGTATATTTGGATGGTGCAACTGCACTTAATATGGATGACAACACAATATACCATTACTTGAAAACAACAGAGGAAAATGATAACCCAAACAGAAGTGCCAGTCAAAATACTTTCCCTGTATTCATTCATGAAGTGTAGATGTAGTGAACATTGATGTTTCAGCTTCATACCGTTTACTGGTGAGCTTGGATCCCCAAGTTGTTGATTGGAGTGACCTGTAGGTAATAGTTAGAATCATGCTGCTAAATGATATGACAAATGATATGATATCATTTTTTGGGGGGTTGTAATATGTCTGTGACACAGTGTAAGTACTTGTTGAGTACAGTCATGTTACCTGTGTCTGACTCACCTCTTGGCTGATATTACTGAATTTTGTCCCTCAGGGGTTGCAGGAACTGCAGGGAAATGTTAGCTACAACAGGTATTCAAAGTACATACAATGAACACTGATGCAGGTATTTATGTACATTAACAGTACATTCCTTTCATGTTGGGTTTTATAATGTTTTGTTGGCACTGTATCCTGATGTTATTTTAAAGAGCTCATCTCCCGCATCTCCGATGTTGTGGGAAGGAAGTTCGCTGGAGAATCATCCAAAGTTTTGCACCACTGCAGCCTGGTGCTTTCACAGTGCTCCTGTACGGCCTACTGGGCAGGTACACAGCTCCACCTCCATATCAACTGTGTAAACAATGCCTGGAGAGATGCCCTTCACACTAACCTTCTTCTATTAAATCTAGGATATTACATCAAAATGTATATAAGAAGATAAAATGTGGTAAGATATGTATAAGGCGGGTTGATAGTAATATGCTTGTATTTACCTGGCAGATGTCTGACCCATTACAGATCGCTCTTCAAAGCAAGGAATCTAGACTTCTGGAAAGACTCCCAACATCCACATGCCACGTCTGTCACCGTGGCTTCAGAGTAGGTCTCCAAGCGGGATGTGGGGAGATCAAACAGCTGCGGCAGGTTGAAGGCTTTGGTCCTCTGGAGGATTGTGTCTTTCAGGACTATCATGGCAGCTTCCACGTAGTCGTTGGTGTCATTCACACGGGTTCTCTCTGAAACCCAGGGCCCAACACTCCCTACGATCATAACGTTTCTCCAGGTAAGCATGTCCTCTCTGAAACCCAGGGCCCAACACTCCCTACGACCATATCGTTTCTCCAGGTAAGCATGTCCTCTCTGAAACTCAGAGCCCAACACTCCCTACGATCATAACGTTTCTCCAGGTAAGCATGTCCTCTCTGAAACTCAGAGCCCAACACTCCCTACGACCATATCGTTTCTCCAGGTAAGCATGTCCTCTCTGAAACTCAGAGCCCAACACTCCCTATGACCATATCGTATGACCATATCGTTTCTCCAGGTAAGCATGTCCTCTCTGAAACTCAGAGCCCAACACTCCCTATGACCATATCGTTTCTCCAGGTAAGCATGTCCTCTCTGAAACCCAGGGCCCAGCACTCCCTAGAGCGACCATATCGTTTCTCCAGGTAAGCATGTCCTCTCTGAAACTCAGAGCCCAACACTCCCTATGACCATATCGTTTCTCCAGGTAAGCATGTCCTCTCTGAAACCAGAGCCCAGGGTAAGCAGCCTCTCTGAAACCCAGGGCTCCCTACGACCATATCGTTTCTCCAGGTAAGCATGTCCTCTCTGAAACCCAGGGCCCAACACTCCCTACGACCATATCGTTTCTCCAGGTAAGCATGTCCTCTCTGAAACCCAGGGCCCAACACTCCCTACGACCATATCGTTTCTCCAGGTAAGCCAGGAATTTGCTGTACCTGCAATTGTTCAATGAACACACATAAAACAACTGACCTGTATTGTCTCACTGTTAACATTTGTGCAGGTTAAACCATTCTGTCCTGTGAATACCAGTATTGAAGAGTTTACTTTTGTTACGTCATGTGAGGAGGACAGTTAAGGTCTTGTTCCAGTTACTATACACTGAACATCAACCTGACTTTACTCTACACTGACCTGACTTTACTCTACACTGACCTGACTTTACTCTACACTGACCTGACTTTACTCTACACTGACCTGACTTTACTCTACACTGACTTTACTCTACACTGACCTGACTTTACTCTACACTGACCTGACTTTACTCTACACTGACCTGACTTTACTCTACACTGACCTGACTTTACTCTACACTGACCTGACTTTACTCTACACTGACCTGACTTTACTCTACACTGACTTTACTTTACTCTACACTGACCTGACTTTACTCTACACTGACCTAACTTTACTCTACACTGACCTGTCTTTACTCTACACTGACTTCACTCTACACTGACCTGACTTTACTCTACACTGACCTGACTTTACTCTACACTGACCTGACTTTACTCTACACTGACCTGACTTTACTCTACACTGACCTGACTTTACTCTACACTGACCTGACTTTACTCTACACTGACCTGACTTTACTCTACACTGACCTGACTTTACTCTACACTGACACTGACCTGACTTTACTCTACACTGACCTGACTTTACTCTACACTGACTTTACTTTACTCTACACTGACCTGACTTTACTCTACACTGACCTAACTTTGACCTGACTTTACTCTACACTGACCTGTCTTTACTCTACACTGACTTCACTCTTTACTCTACACTGACCTGACTTTACTTTACTTTACTACACTGACCTGACTTTACTCTACACTGACCTGCATTTACTCTACACTGACCTAACTGACCTTTTACTCTACACTGACCTGAACTTTACTCTACACTGACCTGACTTTACTCTACACTGACCTGACTTTACTCTACACTGACCTGACTTTACTCTACACTGACTTTACTCTACACAGACCTGACTTTACTCTACACTGACTTTACTCTACACTGACCTGACTTTACTCTACACTGACTTTACTCTACACTGACCTGACTTTACTCTACACTGACTTTACTCTACACTGACCTGACTTTACTCTACACTGACCTAACTTTACACTGACCTGACTTCAACTGGGAGGACAAGGGCCTGATGATGGAGCTGTTTCACCTTGTCCATATGCTAAAGAGAGCCTGCCTGACCTTCATCTCAATGCCATGTTCTTTGCTCCATAGCCACCTCCAGGCTGTTTGGAGCAGGTGAAAAACACACAGGAGGGTTGCCTCTGGGATGGCCTAATGCTCCTCTCTCTGCCTTAGCAAAAGACAAGGCCCTGCCTGACCTCTCCCAGCAAATGCATCCTCCACCAATATCTCCTTCAGGAGCTGAAGGCCCTCAAAAATTGTGGCCTCATCTTCTGACTGGGCGAAGATGATCCCAAGATGAAGATGATCCCAAGACGAAGATAGTAAAAACATTCTGCAGTTTTCTCTGTCCATGTTTCCAGGTGAACCGACAAAACCTTTGGTGTTTGAGTTGATGGACCCGCTTCTTAAGGGGGAGGATATGGAGAGGAGTTCCACCTGAAGATGGTGTTCCTCTATCTGCCTCTCTAATGCTGATATCATGGAAGGCCTGCTCTGCTTTCCGTACTCTTTCCTAATGACTTTCTGATTCAATCTGTGCCAAATACATGGTGAAAATGACAAATAAACCTTGTCTCTAAAAATATATTCTACAGAAATTGATTTTTTAAACATTTTATTTTGGCTCTGTAGTCTCCCAAGATTTGCAATCTTCAAATCAAATCAAATGTTATTGGTCACATACACATGGTTACACATGGTTAGCAGATGTTATTGGTCATATACACATGGTTAGCAGATGTTATTGGTCATATACACATGGTTAGCAGATGTTATTGGTCATATACACATGGTTAGCAGATGTTATTGGTCATATACACATGGTTAGCAGATGTTATTGGTCATATACACATGGTTAGCAGATGTTATTGGTCACATACACATGGTTAGCAGATGTTATTGGTCACATACACATGGTTAGCAGATGTTATTGGTCAGATGTTATTGGTCATATACACATGGTTAGATGTTATTGGTCATATGTTATGTTATTGGTCACATACACATGGTTAGCAGATGTTTTTGGTCATATACACATGGTTAGCAGATGTTATTGGTCATATACACATGGTTAGCAGATGTTATTGGTCATATACACATGGTTAGCAGATGTTATTGGTCATATACACATGGTTAGCAGATGTTATTGGTCATATACACATGGTTAGCAGATGTTATTGGTCATATACACATGGTTAGCAGATGTTATTGGTCATATACACATGGTTAGCAGATGTTATTGGTCATATACACATGGTTAGCAGATATGTTATGGTCACATACACATGGTTAGCAGATCTTATTGGTCACATACACATGGTTAGCAGATGTTATTGGTCACATACACATGGTTAGCAGATCTTATTGGTCACATACACATGGTTAGCAGATCTTATTGGTCACATACACATGGTTAGCAGATGTTATTGGTCACATACACATGGTTAGCAGATGTTAATGTGACTGTAGAGAAATGCTTGTGCTTCCTGTTCCGACAGTGCAGTAATATCTCACGAGTAATCTAATCTTACACTGTATATAATATGAAAATACACTGTTATGGCCAGATCATATATGAGATGTATGTGGTTGAGACCAATGTATCTGAAACGTGTGTATCTTGTATGGCTTTAATCATTTCTCTAGGGAGCAGCATTTCTTACCCACTGGATCATCCCCTGTGAGTCCACAGCAAAACAACACTTACATTGGTCTCACTCACACATATAGTACTGTATCTGTGTAGAAAACATAAAGTTACCACTTGTCATGGTGTACACACAGGTCGATCTGAATGACCTTAAATACGTTTAAGAAAGAGAGAAGATGATGTTGGTGCAGGGAATAAGGCATATGTACCGCTAACAGAACTTCAGGTCTGGACAGAGAACTCTATCTGCAGCTGCAAATGTTTAATTCTCCCCGTGTTCCATCTGCAGATCACTGGTTAGCGCGTCCAAATCTGATGAAGGGGAAGTGGCCCAATCTCAAATAGCCTTGACAAAGTCTCTGTGGCTTTGGCCCCAACATCTCCGGTGTTTAAGTTCATCAGCCACAAAGAGATTTTGGTTGTGGACAATGGGGACAAACGCACCACTGCTGGATACGTAGGAAGATGTTGGTCCTTGCTACTAGAACAATCTTTGATCGTCTTCGCTTGGATCAAAGTTAGAGAATGATTCATCACAATGGGCAGGCTTGTATATGTAAATAAACCAATCACACACCTGCTCAGCCTCCCTTTTCCGGTGACACAGTGTATCAGAGTGATACACATTTTAGATGGACAGCCAGGGTTTTTTGATGTTCCCTTGGTGGGGTGAATCTACTGGACATCTTGTGTTGGCACCTGTATCCAGCCTAAACAGCAGGGGTATTGTATTTATAATCTGAATGTCTGCATGCCTTACATTTTCTCTCTCTCACCGACAAAATATTTTTTTCCCACTTTAATCAGTACCTTGAAAATAATTGTATGTCCTTTCCTGGGTTATGCTGCCCCGCTGTCTCCAGCGTCTTTAGCCACTGTTGTAACTCCTCAACAGAATTCACTCCTTGGTGTAGACTCAATTCAAAAGTTGAGTGGTCTCTCTGGGTAGGTCTCTCCACAAGTGAATAAATAGGATATTTGCAACCAAGGGGATAGCCAACTATAAATAGGAAAACAAATGTAACTTGATGTGTTGTCTGCTATAGTCAGAGCAACTTAAACCATTTTTATAGAAACGATTAGCCAATAAATATTTGAGAAATTATGAATAACAAGCATGCATCCGTAATGGGTCAGGGGTCAAACGACCTCCACTCATCACTGTCAAACGCTCCCTGAAACACTTCAGCGAGCAGGCCTTTCTAATTGACCTGGCCCGGGTATCCTGGAAGGATATTGACCTCATCCCGCCAGTAGAGGATGCCTGGTTATTTAAAAAAAAATGCCTTCCTCACCATCTTAACTAAGCATGCCCCATTCAAGAAATTTAGAACCAGGAAGAGATATAGCCCTTGGTTCTCCCCAGACCTGACTGCCCTTAATAACCAACACAAAACATCCTATGGCGTTCTGCATTAGCATCGAACAGCCCCTGTGATATGCAACTTTTGAGGGAAGTTAGAAACCAATATACACAGGCAGTTAGAAAAGCCAAGCCCAGCTTTTTCAAGCAGAAATTTGCTTCCTGCAACACAAACTCAAAAAAGTTCTGGGACACTGTAAAGTCCATGGAGAATAAGAACACCTCCTCCCAGCTGCCCACTGTACTGAGAATAGGAAACTCTGTCACAACTGATAAATCCACTATAATTGAGAATTTCAATAAGCATTTTTCTACAGCTGGCCATGCTTTCCACCTGGCTACCTCTACCCTGGTCAACAGCACCGCACCCCCCTAGCAACTCGCCCAAGCCTTCCCCATTTCTCCTTCTCCCAAATCCAGTCAGCTGATGTTCTGAAAGAGCTGCAAAATCTGGACCCCTACAAATCAGCCGGGCTAGACAATCTGGACCCTTTCTTTCTAAAACTATCTGCCGAAATTGTTGCAACCCCTAGGTTAACTTAGTTGACCTTCAAATTGGGGGAATTAGGCAGAGTTCTCTGAGACATTTTTACAACTCATTGAAACTCTGAAAATAAATACATGGGCAAATGTTACCATGTTAATAGTAGGCCTGCATTACATCAGTGGTGTGTGTTCAGCCACGTCTCTCTTTAACAGGCTGTGAGGCAATAGCTTTCGCGAGCCAACAGCTGACTAGAAGCACTGATCGCCTGTGAGTGACACAACGCTAGCCAATGGGAGCGTAGTAGAACGCCCCTATGAATAACGACGTGGTTTTGGCTTAACTGCATTGGGAAAAAGAAAGACGCGACCCACCTGTGTTTTTTCAACAGCGGAATGGGGACGTGCTCTACACAAATTAACACATGTTGGGGAACAGTACGGATGATTAAGTAGTATGCTGATATTTGTTTCTACCTGCATGCCATTTTACTAAACAGTATGTTCTAAATAGTACGTAGTACATTCAGAGATGGGTTTCAGACGTCAGTGTTTTTTACATCTCCTGGTTATGCAGAGGTGTTCTGCTGCCATCGAGTGGTAGTGTTTGGTGTAGCAGCTCTGAATTTTACACTGACCAATTGCCTGTTCTGTCCTGGCTCAACCCCAGCACGCCTCCTGTCCTGTACCTCTCTCTCTCTCTCTCTCTCTCTGATGAAGATATGTGATTTCTAAAGCTTTTACCCTCGGGGGTAGTCTGAATAGAGTGTAAATAAGTCATGAGAATAGATTAGTGTGTAAGGGTAATGAGCAGATGTGGCAGCTCCCCAGCGCAGCACAAATGCATGGAGAAAGATAGCTGCTAAAATGGCTGACACCAGACTCAGCAGTCTCTGGCCTGTTATTGACCACATCCCTCAGGGAGATATCACTGTCTATCGGTTTTGGTGGTGATGGAGTTGACCATGTTGTACTTTTCCTACAAGTAGATCTGAAGAACTGTTAGATTTAACTCACTGAATTAGCCCTAATCTTTTTCTATTGGAGTAAAATGGTCCTGTGTTTACAGGCGAAGTGCTGAAGTTGTGTTCGGGCAGATTCTCTGATAATGCAGTGCCACAAAAAATATTATAAGAGATTTGTTTCTCTGACAATGCAGAGTGGCATAAAGAATGAAAGAGACATTTGTAAGAGACAAATGTACGAGCAACCCTAACCCTAACCCTAACCCTAACCCTAACCCTAGCCTCAACCCTAACCCTAACCCCAACCCTAACCCTAACCATAGCCTCAACCCTAACCCTAACCCTAACCTCCCAACCTAACACTAACCCTAACCTCAACCCTAACCCTAACCCTAGCCTCAACCCTAACCCTAACCCTAACCCTAACCCTAGCCTCAACCCTAACCCTAACCCTAA
>NC_056453.1:37256798-37289298 GCF_018296145.1 Oncorhynchus tshawytscha
AGGTAGCCTAGTGGTTAGAATGTAGGGGTTGCAGGTAGCCTAGTGGTTAGAATGTAGAGGTGGCAGGTAGCCTAGTGGTTAGAATGTAAGGGTGGCAGGTAGCCTAGTGGTTAGAATGTAGGGTTGGCAGGTAGCCTAGTGGTTAGAATGTAGGGGTGGCAGGTAGCCTAGTGGTTAGAGTGTAGGGGTGGCAGGTAGCCTAGTGGTTAGAATGTAGGGTTGGCAGGTAGCCTAGTGGTTAGAATGCAGGGGTGGCAGGTAGCCTAGTGGTTAGAATGTAGGGGTGGCAGGTAGCCTAGTGGTTAGAATGTTGGACTAGTAGCCAAAAGGTTGCACGATCAAATGCACGAGCTGACAAGGTAAAAATCTGTCGTTCTGCCCCTGAACAAGGCTGTCATTGAAAATAAGAATTTGATCATAACTGACTTGCCTAGTTAAATAAATGTAATATGAAAAGGTCTGATGGCATGTGAGCTGAGGGTCAACCAGTGGGATCAGGAGTTGGTAGAACCGTCTTGAGGCCTAATTATATCAAAGGCAGATCGAAAGGAAATTTCTTGTAAAATCCAATTAATTAAACATTTTTTTTAGTCATGCTATGTTTCTTGCATAGGCCTGGAATGTAGAAGAGGATGGATGTCAAGGTCTCCATGGCATAAGGCCTAATGCGACTAGTGCAAAAAAATTCGCCCACCAACCAACCAGGCCGTTAAAATACAAAATAAATGATCACATATATATGTTTGTATATATATATACACAGTTGAAGTCAGAAGTTTACATACACTTAGGTTGGAGTCATTAAAACTTTTTTTAACCACTCCACAAGTTTCTTGTCAACAAACTATAGTTTTGGCACGTCGGTTAGGACATCTACTTTGTGCATGACACAAGTAATTGTTCCAACAATTGTTTACAGACAGATTATTTCCCTTATAATTGTAACGGCGTTCGTCTGTTGAAGGAGAGTCGGACCAAAATGCAGCGTGGTGGTTACTCATGTTCTTTAATGAAAAAATAGTGATACATGAAATAACTAAATAAATACAAAAACAACAAATGAAACGTGAAAACCTAATTACAGCCTATCTGGTGAACACTACACAGAGACAGGAACAATCACCCACAAAATACACAGTAAAACCCAGGCTAGACACACCCCTAATCAGCCACAATCCCAATGCCTACAAAAACCCCAATACGACAACACAATAAACCCATGTCACACCCTGGCCTGAACAAATAATTAAAGAAAACACAAAATACTAAGACCAAGGCGTGACAGACCCCCCCCCCAAGGTGCGGACTCCCGGACGCACCTCAAAACCATAGGGAGGGTCCGGGTGGGCGTCTGTCCATGGTGGCGGCTCCGGCTCGGGACGTGGACCCCACTCCATAAATGTCTTAGTTCCTCCCCCTTGCGTCCTGGGATAGTCCACCCTCGCCGCCGACCATGACCTCGTAGTCCTCACCCAGAACCCCACTGGACTGAGGGGCAGCTCGTGACTGAGGGGAAGCTCGGGACTGAGGGGCAGCTCGGGACTGAGGGGCAGCTCGGGACTGAGGGGCAGCCCGGGACTGAGGGGCAGCCCGGGACTGAGGGGCAGCCCGGGACTGAGGGGAAGCCCGGGACTGAGGGGAAGCCCGGTACTGAGGGGAAGCCCGGTACTGAGGGGAAGCCCAGTACTGAGAGGAAGCCCAGTACTGAGATGAAGCCCAGTACTGAGGTGAAGCTCAGGCAGGTAGTTGGCTCCGGCAGATCCTGGCTGGCTGGCGGATCTGGAAGAGTCTGGTTGACTGGCAGATCTGGAAGAGTCTGGTTGACTGGCAGATCTGGAAGAGTCTGGTTGACTGGTGGATCCTGGCTGACTGGCGGATCTGGTTGCTCCATGCAGACTGGCACCTCTGGCTGCTCCATGCAGACTGGCAGCTCCGGCTGCTCCATGCTGACTGGAAGCTCCGGCTGCTCCATGCAGACTGGCACCTCTGGCTGCTCCATGCAGACTGGCAGCTCCGGCTGCTCCATGCTGACTGGAAGCTCCGGCTGCTCCATGCAGACTGGCAGCTCTGGCTGCTCCATGCAGACTGGTAGCTTTGTGCAGACTGACAGCTCTGGCTGCTCCATGCAAACTGACAGCTCAGGCTGCTCCATACAGACTGGCAGCTCTGGCTGCTCCATGCAGACTGACAGCTCAGGCTGCTCTATGCAGACTGGCAGCTCCATGCAGACTGGCAGCTCCATGCAGACTGGCAGCTCTGGCTGCTCCATGCAGACTGACATCTCTGGCTGCTCTATGCAGACTGGCAGCTCCATGCAGACTGGCAGCTCCATGCAGACTGGCAGCTCTGGCTGCTCTATGCAGACTGGCAGCTCTATGCAGACTGGCAGCTCTGGCTGCTCCATGCAACCAGGCAGCTCTGGCTGCTCCATGCAGACTGACAGCTCTGGCCGCTCCATGCAGACTGACAGCTCTGGCTGCTCCATGCAGACTGGCAGCTCTGGCTGCGTTGAACAGGCAGGAGGCTCCGGCAGCGCTGTAGAGGAGGAAGGCTCTGGAAGCGCTGAACAGGCGGGAGACTCCGACAGCGCAGGAGAGGAGGAAAACGCTGGCTGCGCTGAACAGGCGGGAGGCTCCGACAGCGCTAGAGAGAAGGATGGCTCTGGCTGTGCTGAACAGGCGAGGCGCACTGAAGGCCTGGTGCGTGGTGCTGGAACTGGTGGTACTGGATCGAGGACACGCACAGGAAGCCTGGTGCGGGGAGCTGCCACCGGAGGACTGGTGTGTGGAGGTGGCTCTGGATAGACCGGACCGTGCAGGCGCACTGGAGCTCTTGAGCACCAAGCCTGCCCAACTTTACCTGGCTCGATGCCCACTTTAGCCCGGCCAATACGAAGAGCTGGTATGTACCGCACCGGGCTATGCACCCGCACTGGAGACACCGTGCGCTCCATAGCATAACACAGTGCCTGCCCGGTCTCTCTAGCCCCCGGTAAGCACAGGGAGTTTGCGCAGGTCTCCTACCTGGCATCACCATACTCCCTGTGAGCCCCCCCAATACATTTTTTGAGGTGACTCTCAGGCTTCCATCCGCGTCGCCGTGCTGCCTCTTCATACCAGCGCCTCTCCGCTCTCGCCGCCTCCAGTTCTTCTTTGGGGCGTCGATATTCACCAGGCTGTGCCCATGGTCCTTTTCCGTCCAATATCTCTTCCCAAGTCCAGAAGTCCTTTGATCGCTGCTCCTCACGATTAACAGGGAGAGTTTGCTCAGGTCTGACTCCTGACTCTGCCACTCTCTCCCTGAGCCCCCCCCAATACATTTTTGGGGCTGCTTTTCGAGTTTCTTTCTGCGCCGCCGTGTCTTTCTCTTCGACTCCATTCTCCTATAGCCCTCTTCGCACTGCTCCAGCGAATCCCAGGCGGGCTCCGGCACTCTCTCTGGGTCGACCGCCCACCTGTCTATTTCCTCCCAAGTCGTATACTCCATACTCCTGCTGTGCATAACGTCCTCCCATGTCCATTCCTCCTTTCGCTGCTCCTGCTGTTGCTGCCTGTTACCACGCCGCTCGGTCCGGGTGTGGTGGGTGATTCTGTTACGGCGTTCGTCTGTTGAAGGAGAGTCGGACCAAAATGCAGCGTGGTGGTTACTCATGTTCTTTCATGAAAAAATAGCGATACATGAAATAACTAAATAAATACAAAAACAACAAACGAAACGTGAAAACCTAATTACAGCCTATCTGGTGAACACTACACAGAGACAGGAACAATCACCCACAAAATACACAGTAAAACCCAGGCTACCTAAATATGGTTCCCAATCAGAGACAACGAGAATCACCTGACTCTGATTGAGAACCGCCTCAGGCAGCCAAGCCTATGCTAGACACACCCCTAATCAGCCACAATCCCAATGCCTACAAAAACCCCAATACGACAACACAATAAACCCATGTCACACCCTGGCCTGAACAAATAATTAAAGAAAACACAAAATACTAAGACCAAGGCGTGACAATAATTCACTGTATCCCAATTCCAGTGGGTCAGTAATTTACATACACTAAGTTGACTGTGCCTTTAAACAGCTTGGAAAATTCCAGAAAATTATGTCATGGCTTTAGAAGCGTCTGATAGGCTAATTGACATCAAATTAGTCATTTGGAGGTGTACCTGTGGATGTATTTCAAGGCCTACCTTCAAACTCAGTGCCTCTTTGCTTGACATCATGGCAAAATCAAAAGAAATCAGCCAAGACCTCAGAAGAAAAATTGTAGTCCTCCACAAGTCTGATTCATCCTTTGGAGCAATTTCCAAATGCCTGAAGGTACCACATTCATCTGTACAAACAATAGCTCGCAAGTATAAACACCATGGGACCACGCAGCCATCATACCGCTCAGGAAGGAGACGCATTCTGTCTCCGAGAGATGAATGTACTTTGGTGCGAAAAGTGCAAATCAATCCCAGAACAACAGCAAAGGACCTTGTGAAGATGCTGGAGGAAACAGGTACAAAAGTATCTTTTTCCACAGTAAAACGAGTCCTATATTGACATAACCTGAAAGGCCGCTCAGCAAGGAAGAAGCCACTGCTCCAAGACCGCCATTAAAAAAAAGGCAGACTTTGGTGTGCAACTGCACATGGGGATAAAGATCATACTTTTTGGAGAAATTTCCTCTGGTTTGATGAAATAGAACTATTTGGCCATAATGACCATCGTTATGTTTGGAGGGAAAAGGGGGAGGCTTACAAGCCGAAGAACACCATCCCAACCATGAAGCACGGGGGTGGCAGCATCATGTTGTGGGGGTGCTTTGCTGCAGGAGGGACTGGTGCACATCACAAAATAGATGGCATCATGAGGACGAAAATTATGTGGATATATTGAAGCAACATTTCAAGACATCAGTCAGGAAGTTAAAGCTTGGTCGCAAATGGTTCTTCCAAATGGACAGTGACCCCAAGCATACTTCCAAAGTTGTGGTAAACTGGCTTAAGGGCAACAAAGTGAAGGTATTGGAGTGGCCATCACAATGCCCTGCCCTCACACTTACAGAAAATGTGTGGGCAGAACTGAAAAGGCCTGTGCGAGCAAGGAGGCCTACAAACCTGACTCAGTTACACCAGCTCTTTCAGGAGGAATGGGCCAAAATTCACTCAATTCATTGTGGGAAGTTTGTGGAAGGCTACCTGAAACATTTGACCCAAGTTAAACAATTTAAAGGCAATGCTACCAAATACCAATTGAGTTTATGTACATTTCTGACCCACCCAAGAAATAAAAGCTGAAATAAATCATTCTCTCGACTATTGTTGTGACATTTCACATTCTTAAAATAAAGTGGTGATCCTAATTGACCTAAAACAAGGGATTTTTACTGGGATTAAATGTCAGGAATTGTGAAAAACAGTTTAAATATATTTGGCTAAGGTGTATGTAAACTTTCCACTTCAACTGTATACAGAACCAGTCAAAAGTTTGGACACACCTACTCATTCAAGGTCTTTTCCTTATTTTTACTATTTTCTATATTGTAGAATAATAGTGAAGACATAAAAACTATGAAATAACACATATGGAATCATGTGGTAACCAAAAAAGGGTTAAACAAATCAAAATATATTTGATATATTTTTGATTCTTCAAAGTAGCCACCCTTTGCCTTGATGACAGCTTTGCACACTCTTTGCATTCTCTCAACCAGCTTCATGAGGATTGCTTTTCCAAAAGGAGTTCCCACATATGCTGAGCATTTGTTGGCTGCTTTTCCTTCACTCTGCGGTTCAACTCATCCCACACCATCTCAATTTGGTTGAGGTCGGGTGATTGTGGAAACCAGGTCACCTGATGCAGCACTCCATCACTCTCCTTCTTTGTCAAATAGCCCTTACACAGCCTGGAGGTGCATTTTGGATCATTGTCTTGTTGAAAAACAAATGACCGCAAACCAGATGGGATGGCGTATCGCTGCAGAATGCTGTGGTAGCCATGCTGGTTAAGTGTGCCTTGAATTCTAAATAAATCATAGACAGTGTCACCAGCAACGCACCCCCACACCATCACACCTCCTCCTCCATGCTTCATAGTGGTAACCAACCTTGAATGAGTAGGTGTGTCCAAATTTTGACTGGTACTGTACATACTATATACATTTCACAAACACAGTATATTTGACAATAGTTATCTGTTATATGTTTTTAGTCCCATCCTTCACCTCAACCCCTCCCATCTATCTATGAAGACCATCCAGTTTTGATTTCTATTTGGCATATATTTATTTTTCAAATCTCTCAGTGTTAAATCAACACGGACAGAGTTAAATTTAACACTGGTCCTTTGTCTATGTGTGTTCACACTTTTCAGTGTCATGAACAGACAAAATCATGTCTTTCATGAATTTGGATGAGATTTGGATGAAACCAGGATCAAAGTATGAATGACCAAATTATGAAAAATGACTGTTGCTACATTAATGAAGTTTGATTATAATGTTACTGGCACCATGTCAAACACTTGGGTTCAGGAGGCGGAATTATTAAGGGATGGGGTGACATCACTCTAACTCTCATTTTAATACATCAATGGTAACATGATATTCTCTTACCTAATTTAAATAACTACCGCCTTGTAACCAACATCGGAGAAGGCATATTTGCATATAGGGGGGTTATACTGTAGCTAGAAAGCTACTCTAATGGTGTCAAAATTTGACCGTTGGGTGTCAGCAAAAATAATTACAAGTTTACACTATTACAGTTTTTCTCAATTGCTAAAACACAATTTCTGAAACCTTGCTCCATTTCCTGAAAACATCAAACACAAAACCTCATCTTCAAGCACTATTTACATAACCTCTGACTCCTCTCGCAAAATGAAACATTCGCCTCAAAACCGTTTTACCTGTGTTCAAAATCAAACACTGCTCTCAAATCATAAACAAAGTGATCAAAATGATATACCCTCTCAAGCAGTCAGTAAACAATACACCGAAAAATAGAAGACACATTGTTCAAAACATACAATTCTCAGGGAGAAGTACATTTTTAATCTAAAAAAAATTCATATTTTTCCGTCATTGTCTTTTGATGAGCGAAAACATGTTCGACCATAATAGCTCAAAATTGATCAGAAATTACTACTCTGCTTTGCTCTTTGCAATGTTGTTTTTTGTTCTTCCTCCTCCTTATACCCCTATTTTTACAGTACTGTACCCTGCATCTCACACACGTGTCCTTTGTCTCTGTGATACTGTAATTCTTGTTCTTTGTTGATATGAACCTCCAACCAGTCAATCTATTGAGCAGTCAGTACTGTTAATAAATGGAAAGCACAATGTTCAGGGCCATACAATTTGTCCATTGTACAGTATACAGCCTACAATGCACTGTACTACAGTATACAATACTAAAAGTGACAAAAATCAAAGGAGTAAACATGTGATCAATGTGCTTCTTCTTGTCTTTGGGCTGGGTCAGGCCAGAGCACTTCGTCGACATCACAAGCAATATTGTCCCTCCTGGGGCAACGGGGGAAGAAGCCTCTTGTGTGCCGTATCCAGCCCTGACATGATTCCTCACCTATATCACCACAGGCTAAATCCATGGCTTGCAGCAGATTTACTCTGTGTAGGGTTGTCTATCATATACTTTCCATCTCCAAGAGGAGAAAAAATCCTCAATCGGATTCAGGAAAGGCGAGTATGGAGGGAGGTACAAGTTCATAAACTGCCCATTGATGTTAAACCATTCCCTTACCTGAGCAGCTCGGTGGAAACTGACATTGTCCCACACTGTCACATAGGTGGGAATGGGATTCTCATTTAGCTCTTGACCCTGCTGCTCTTGAACCTGCTGCTCAAATAAAATATCTCTTAGATTGACAATAAATCTTAGAAGGTGCTGTGTGTTAAATGGCCCGAGTGTAACATGGTGATGTAGAACACCATGGTTGCTGATAGCAGCACAGATTGTGACATTGCCACCTCGTTGACCAGGGACTTCAACAGTGGCCCGCTGTCCAATCATGTTTCAGCCTCTCCTTCTCCTCTTTGATAGATTGAAGCCTTCTTCATCGACAAAGATGAACTCATGGGGTCTGTCCAAGGATTCCAAGTCAAATATTGTCTGTGTAGAAATACAATATACTGTATGTAGGATTTTGTAAGTCGTACAGAGACAGTACTATAATGTAGAGTACAATTAGGCTTCTGATTCACATACATTGTATGTACTGAAGAGTAATGTCATTCACTTAGTATGTGTTAGTACTGTAGACAATCTGGATTACAGTAAATGTTTCTGAATGTACACTTACTTGCACATACTGAGCTCGCAGTTCTTTCACCCTTGGTGAGTTGCGCTCAAAAGGTACTCTGTATACTTGTTTCATTCGCATCCTGTTACGATGGAGGAAACGGTCAATTGTGGAAATGCTCACACTGTCGATTCCCTGGAAGTGTGTGTTGTCTTGTATCACTCGTTCCTGGATTTCTCTGAGTCGTATTGCATTATCTTGAAGGACCATGCCAACTATAACGGCCTCTTGCTCCCGAGTGAATATAGCTGTCCTTCCACCTGCATGTGGCAGCCTTGCAATTCTACAAAAAGTAGTTGTGCAGTTACAAAACATATTCATGCAGTACAATACATACAGTGATTAACTTTACACATGTCTATTGAAACAGCTGCATATAGTGTAGTACAGTAAATTTGCAATTACAAAAATACAGTAGTATACTGTACCTGTCCTCTACTCTGAATGTCCTTACTATGGTGGACACAGAAAATCGTCTCAAATTAGGTTGCACTCTAAGTCCTGCTTCCCTCATTGTCAGTACATGGACAAGAACAAGTCTATAACTGTTGCTCGAATTTCATCAGATATTTCCACTCTTTGTCTTCCTCTTCCTCTTCGTCCTCCTCTTCCTCTTTCTTGCCCTCCTCCTCTTCCTTGCCCTCCTCCTCCTCTTCCTCCTCATCGCCCACCTCGCATATGTCATCATCCTCTCACATTGTTTCTTCTGTCCATTGCTCTTAAATACAAGTAAAACTAAATGCTCTTCAACCGATTGCTACCTGCACCTACCCGCCTGTCCAACATCACTACTCTGGACGGCTCTGACTTAGAATACGTGGACAACTACAAATACTTAGGTGTCTGGTTAGACTGTAAACTCTCCTTCCAGACCCATATCAAACATCACCAATCCAAAGTTAAATCTAGAATTGGCTTCCTATTTCTCAACAAAGCATCCTTCACTCATGCTGCCAAACATACCCTTGTAAAACTGACCATCCTACCAATCCTTGACTTTGGCAATGTCATTTACAAAATAGCCTCCAATACCCTACTCAACAAATTGGATGCAGTCTATCACAGTGCAATCCGTTTTGTCACCAAAGCCCCATATACTACCCACCTTTGCGACCTGTACGCTCTCGTTGGCAGGCCCTCACTTCATACTCGTCGCCAAACCCATTGGCTCCATGTCATCTACAAGACCCTGCTAGGTAAAGTCCCCCCTTATCTCAGCTCGCTGGTCACCATAGCATCTCCCACCTGTAGCACACGCTCCAGCAGGTATATCTCTCTAGTCACCCCCAAAACCAATTCTTTCTTTGGCTCCTTCCAGTTCTCTGCTGCCAATGACTGGAACGAACTACAAAAATCTCTGAAACTGGAAACACTTATCTCCCTCACTAGCTTTAAGCACCAACTGTCAGAGCAGCTCACAGATTACTGCACCTGTACATAGCCCACCTATAATTTAGCCCAAACAACTACCTCTTTCCCTACTGTATTTAATTAATTTATTTATTTTGCTCCTTTGCACCCCATTATTTTTATTTCTACTTTGCACATTCTTCCATTGCAAATCTACCATTCCAGTGTTTTACTTGCTATATTGTATTTACTTTGCCACCATGGCCTTTTTTTGCCTTTACCTCCCTTCTCACCTCATTTGCTCACATCGTATATAGACTTGTTTATACTGTATTATTGACTGTATGTTTGTTTTACTCCATGTGTAACTCTGTGTCGTTGTCTGTCGAACTGCTTTGCTTTATCTTGGCCAGGTCGCAATTGTAAATGAGAACTTGTTCTCAACTTGCCTACCTGGTTAAATAAAGGTGAAATAAAATAAAAATAAAATAAATAAATCCATTCTCAGACTTTCTCCTTCCCACCTTCAACAACCTGTTTCCTCTCTGAACTGGCTTATATTGGTTGTGTCGCATCATTTGAAACAGGTTAAATCAATTTTGAGTGGTTGTGTTCAAGCAATGACATGTGTTCTCTATTTGTATTTGATTGCTGCCACTTGTGTTTACCAGTATGGATGACATGTGCATTAGAGTGCAGAATGTGTTTTGAGAATGAGAATGTGTTTAGAGTTTTGCTGAAAAGTCTAAGTGAGATCTGCAAATGGTGTTTTACCATGTGAAATGGTTTAAGGTATTGACAACAGACTGCATAATTAGCTAAATGAGTCCAGGCAACTGAGAACTTTGTTCAGCTTATGGGTTTTAGTGTTTTTGCAATTGAGAAAAACTGTAATCTATGGGAAAGATACTTTCACATGTGTGGTGTTAGCTAGTTACTGACTAGCTAAGTCTTCAGCCAGCAAGGAACAAAAAAGGGGGAAGTGTCATTTAAAACAATTTTTTATTTATTTAACTAGGCAAGTCAGTTAAGAACAAATTCTTATTTACAATGACAGCCTAATCCAGGAAAACCCAGATGACGCTGGGCCACGTTGTGCCCTGTCCTATGGGACTCCCAATCACAGCTGGATGTGATACAGCCTGGATTTGAACCAGAAACTATAGTGATGCCTTTTGCACATTGCCTTAGACTGCTGTGCCACTTGGGAACTCTGACATTGTCACCTTTCAGTTAGTCTTAACCGCTAGGCAGTTTCTGTCTGTAATAAAGCCATTTTGTGGGGAAAAACTCATTCTGATTGGCTGGGACTAGCTCTCCAGTGGGTGAGCCTGGCTGCCCTCCAATGCCTATCCATTGCTGTACCTCTGCCCAGTCATTTCAAAGCCATAGATTAGTGCCTAATGAACTTTATTTAAATTGACTGATTTCCTTATATGAACTGCAAAACAGTAAAATCTTTGAAATTGTTCCATGTTGAGTTAACATCTTTGTTCAGTAGATTTATAATTTTTTATATTTTAGTCACTTAAAAGACTATTTTACATGGGAATCTGAACGACGGTTTGGGACCTTTAAATTAACGCTCTGCTTAGTTTATAGCCTTATTTGAATATTTCCCAGAATGCCTTGCATTTCAATTGAATTTGTAGAGTTACCACCTAAACATTTTGTTAGTGACAGAGACATGCTTGTTGCAAACATTCCACCTACATAATGAAAAGGCCTATAGTTTAGCCACAGAGGATTAATAGCTTATTTTTTTTATTATTGCCAAGCAGTGGATTGTGTGTAGCCCAATAACAAGACATAGCCTCCGGTGAAATTGAAGGGCGCGCAATTCAAATAAATAATCATCATATTAAACATTCATGAACATACAAGGGTCTTATATCATTAAAAGCTTAAATTATTGTTAATCTAACTGTGTTGTCCGATTTTCAAAAAGGCTTCAAGGCGAAAGCATACCATGCGATTGTCTGAGGATGGTGCCCCATTTCAACATATTTTTCAACTAGCACAGGCTTCATAAAACCACAAATAGCAATTAAATAAATCACTTACTTTTGAAGATCTACCTCTGTTTGCAATCCCAAGGGTCCCAGCTACAACATAAATGGTTGTTATGTTAGATAAAATCTTTCTTTATATCCCATAAAGTCTGTTGAGTTGGCACCATCGGTTTCAGTTATCAGTAATCAGTAATTCAGTAATCCACTCGTCCAAAAAGCTACCTCTAAACTTTGTCCAAACAAGTCAAAAAAAATTCTATTTAATCCTCAGGTACTCTAAAATTTAAATGAACTATTATATTTCATGCGGTATGTTCAACAGGAAAGGAAAATTAGTATGAGCGCGCCCTCTCCCTCTGATATTGTTCCGGTGCTTCTCTCACAAAAACTCCAAATACTTTTTTTTTTTTTGAAAAACAAGCCTGAAACCTTGAAGAAAGACTGTTGACATCTAGTGGAAGCCATAGGAATAGCAATCTGGGAGATGGATTTACATAGAAACAATAGGCTTCTATTATAAGAGCCTGGGAGCTAAAAAAAAAAAAAAGTAATATATATGCCAACACTTTTAGAAACTTTACATATCCTGGCGTCAGGGCCTGAGTAACAGGCAGTTTAATTTGGGCACGTCAGTCAGGCGGAAATTCAGGAAACTAGACCCTATCACTTAGAAATGAAATTGTTTAACTTGGGTGAAACGTTTCGGGTAGCCTTCCACAAGCTTCCCACAATAAGTTGTATGAATTTTGGCCCATTCCTCCTGACAGAGCTTGTGTAAATGGTTCAGGTTTGTAGGCCTCCTTGCTCGCACACGCTTTTTGAGTTCTGCCCACACATTTTCTATGGGATTGACGTCAGGGCTTTGTGATGGCCACTCCAATACCTTGACATTGTTGTCCTTAAGCCATTTTGCTTTGGAAGTATGCTTGGGGTCATTGTCCATTTGGAAGACCCATTTGCAACCAAGCTTTAACTTCCTGACTGAAGTCTTGAGATGTTGCTTCAATATATCAACATAATTTTCTGTCCTCATGATGCCATCTATTTTGTGAAGTGCACCAGTCCCTCCTGCAGCAATGCACCCCCACAACATGATGCTGCCACCCCAGTGCTTCATGGTTGGGATCGTGTTCTTCGGCTTGCAAGCCTCCCCCTTTTCCTCCAAATATAACGATGGTCACTATGGCCAAACAGTTCTATTTTTGTTTCATCAGACCAGAGGACATTTTTCCAAAAAGTACAATCTTTTTTCCCACGTGCAGTTGCAAACTGTACTCTAGCATTGTTACGGCAGTTTTGGAGCATTGCTTTCTTCCTTGCTGAGCAGCCTTCAGGTTATGTCAGTATAGGACTCGTTTTTGGATATAGATACTTTATACCTGTTTCCTCCAGCATCTTCACAAGGTCTTTTGCTGTTGTTCTGGGATTGATTTGCACTTTTCGCAACAAAGTACATTCATCTCTAGGAGACAGAACACATCTCCTTCCTGAGCGGTATGACATCTGCGTGGTCCCATGGTGTTTATACTTGCGTGCTATTGTTTGTACAGATGAATGTGGTACTTTCAGGCATTTGGAAATTGTTCCAATGGATGAACCAGACTTGTGGAGGACTACAATTTTTTTATCTGAGTTCTTGGCTGATTTCTTTTAAATGTTCCATGGTGTCAAGCAAAGAGGCACTGAGTTTGAAGGTAGGCCTTGAAATACATCCACAGGTACACCTCCAATTGACTCAAATGATGTTAATTAGCTTATCAGACGCTTCTAAAGCCATGAGATAATTTTCTGGAATTTTCCAAGCTGTTTAAAGGCACAGTCAACTTAGTGTATGTAATCTTCGGAACCACTGGAAATGTGATACAGTGAATTATAAGTGAAATAGTCTGTCTGTAAACAATTGTTGGAACAATTACTTGTGTCATGCACAAAGTAGATGTCCTAACCGACTTGACAAAACTATAGTTTGTTAACAAGACATTTGTGGAGTGGTTGAAAACGAGTTTTCATGACTCCAACCTAAGTGGGGCAAAAAAGTATTTAGTCAGCCACCAATTGTGCAAGTTCTCCCACTTAAAAAGATGAGAGGCCTGTAATTTTCATCATAGGTAAACTTCAACTATGACAGACAAAATGAGAAAAAAAATCCAGAAAATCACATTGTAGGATTTTTTATGAATTTATTTGCAAATTATGGTGGAAAATAAGTATTTGGTCAATAACAAAAGTTTCTCTCAATACTTTGTTATATACCCTTTGTTGACAATGACAGAGGTCAAACATTTTCTGTAAGTCTTCATAAGGTTTTCACGCACTGTTGCTGGTATTTTGGCCCATTCCACCATGCAGATCTCCTCTAGAGCAGTGATGTTTTGGGGCTGTTGCTGGGCAACACGGACTTTCAACTCCCTCCAAATATTTTCTATGTGGTTGAGATCTGGAGACTGGCTAGGCCACTCCAGGACCTTGAAATGCTTCTTACGAAGCCACTCCTTCGTTGCCCAGGCAGTGTGTTTGGGATCATTGTCATGCTGAAAGACCCAGCCACGTTTCATCTTCAATGCCCTTGCTGATGTAAGGAGGTTTTCACTCAAAATCTCACGATACATGGCCCCATTCATTCTTTCCTTTACACGGATCAGTCGTCCTGGTCCCTTTGCAGAAAAACAGCCCCAAAGCATAATGTTTCCACCCCCATGCTTCACAGTAGGTATGGTGTTCTTTGGATGCAACTCAGCATTCTTTGTCCTCCAAACACGAGGAGTTGAGTTTTTACCAAAAGTTATATTTTGGTTTCATCCGACCATATGACATTCTCCCAATCTTCTTCTGGATCATTCAAATGCTCTCTAGCAAACTTCAGACAGGCCTGGACATGTACTGGCTTAAGCAGGGGGACACGTCTGGCACTGCAGGATTTGAGTCCCTGGCAGCGTAGTGCGTTACTGATGGTAGGCTTTGTTACTTTGGTCCCAGCTATCTGCAGGTCATTCACTAGGTCCGCCCGTGTGGTTCTGGGATTTTTGCTCACCGTTCTTGTGGTCATTTTGACCCCACGGGGTGAGATCTTGAGTGGAGGCCCAGATCGAGGGAGATTATCAGTGGTCTTGTATGTCTTCCATTTCCTAATAATTGCTCCCACAGTTGATTTCTTCAAACCAAGCTGCTTACCTATTGAGGATTCAGTCTTCCCAGCCTGGTGCAGGTCTACAATTTTGTTTCTGGTGTCCTTTGACAGCTCTTTGGTCTTGGCCATAGTGGAGTTTGGAGTGTGACTGTTTGAGGTTGTGGACAGGTGTCTTTTATACTGATAACAAGTTCAAACAGGTGCCATTAATACAGGTAACGAGTGGAGGACAGAGGAGCCTCTTAAAGAAGAAGTTACAGGTCTGTGAGAGTCAGAAATCTTGCTTGTTTGTAGGTGACCAAATACTTATTTTCCATCATAATTTGCAAATAAATTCATTAAAAATCCTACAATGTGATTTTCTGTATTTTTTTTCTCATTTTGTCTGTCATAGTTGAAGCGTACCTATGATGAAAATTACAGGCCTCTCTCATCTTTTTAAGTGGGAGAACTTGCACAACTGGTGGCTGACTAAATACTTTTTTGCCCCACTGTATATGTGTGTGTGTATACATGTGTGTATATGCATATGTGTGTGTATATATATATGTATGTATGTATGCCTATATATATATATATATGTTTGCCTATATATATACATATATATATACATATATATATATATATATATATATATATATATATATATATATATATATATATATATATGAGTATATATATATATGCGCACATTTAATGAGATGCTGTACTATTTGCATATTTTACGACAATTCTTCAGAAATAAAAATAATACAAAAGAGTATTAGATTTGTATCTATATTCAACTACTTAATGTTGGGCCTTTCAGTTAGCAGTTCCAATCCCAGAGCTGACTAATGCAAAAATATGTTGTTGTGCCTTTGAACAAGGCACTTAACTCTAATTGCTCCAGTTAGTCTGGATAAGAGTGTCTGCTAAATAACAAACATGTTGATGCTGTGTTATTGAGTTATAACCCAGCGAGTCAGATCTGGAGGCTTAGCTTAGTAGGGGTGTGGCTTTCAGGAAGTTATTTTTGGCCACCCGTGAGAGTACACCATGTCCTGTTCAGGCAATGCCAACCATAAATTATCTTACTTTTGCAGTCCTGCAACAGGTAACCGTCATTGACTCTTGTTTTAGCCCACGTTCTTACTCAAAGGCATAGGCCCCATGGGGAAGTGCTTGACAATATTGTAGCTATAGCAATTCAAACCAGCTCTATGGTATCTTCATAAAAGGGGTTGCTAACCGAACATAGTATGCTTGTATTACACACGTCGTCTGATCTGAAATCCAACAGCTGCGGCATTGGACTGATTCATGTAAATGCTAGAAGATTGATATTTTTATAACTCCTCACAAATCAACATGGACATTCTGGTAATTTCTGAAACTTGGTTAAATAATTAAATGCCGGATGTGTCTCTGACTGGTTATAATGTTCTTAGATCCGACAGAGTTGGCAGAGGTGGAGGTGTCACCATATTTACAAAGGACAACTTAAATGTTTTTGTTTCTCTCACTACCTCTGTTGCTAAGTAATCTGAATGTATCGTCCTAAATGTGGGACTTTGTAATAATGCCCAACTTACTGTAGTGGGAATTTATCGTCATCCCTCTGCCTCAACGTGTGCTTTTAGTCGATTTTCTGACTTGTATCAAACTATACTAAATCTTAATTTGGATTGGTTGATGCCAGCTTATTTAAGGCTGAAAGATATATGCAAGATATATGCGTTGAGTTAGATCTAACTCAGCTGATAACTGAACCAACTTTAAACATGCTGAAAAATATACTCTTTAAGATATTATTTAGACCAGTGCCCCTCATAAGTATACAGCCAATTGAATTTTTGCTAATGAGTTCAGTGAGCATTGTCGCATTGTCTGCATAAGAGATGCAAAGCTACCTTAATCTTAACCTCCTATTATTACAAAGATAAATTATAGGTATTTTATGAGCAACAACTCTTGTCTGACCTGGGATTGTGTGAATGGGGGGTTGTGTCAGATAACTCTGACTTGGATCAAGTCCTAAATTGTTTTGCTTCTTTGCTCAACTTGCAGATAAGCATGTACCGTTCATGAAACTAAGGGTAGAGCATACTGTAGATCCCTGGTTCACACATGAACTATCAGAAACTTCAGGAGATAAATTTGTCTTGAGCTAAGGCTGACTGATTCTACGTCTGACTGGTAGTCCTTCAGATGCTTGAGAAACGGATGTCTCTCCATGGTTGGAAAAGCAAAGTAGACTTACTTCTTGAACTGTGTATCTGAGAATGGTGGGAATCCAGCGGCCTTCTGGAAGGTAGTGAAATCTCTGAAATAAAACTCCAAGCCCTCATTACCCCAGCAGGTTATGACAGCCTCTGGTCCCATAACAGATAAGATGGACATTAAAGAACCACTTTGCCTCAGCAGGCCACCTATTTGATAGAAAAGCTTCTAAAAACTCTGATCCCAGTAGAGGGAGTCCTTGACTCACCTCCAGCCAGGTTGCAGAGAACAATACATTCCCAAATCCGTTTTCCTTTGTCCCATTTGATGTCTATGATGTACTAAGTGCCTTATTGTAGATCGATTTAAAATGATTCTGACTCACATGATCCCCTTTTTTGCTTCAGCTTTCTCTCCCACTTATTTTTTGATTTGACAATTGTTTCTGGGGTTATCCCTAAGATGTGGAAAACGGCACAAGTCCTCCCCCGACACAAAGGAGGCAATCCTTCTGACTACTGTCCAATTTCCAAGCTATCTTGCCTTGCCATAGTTTTAGAGTACTTGTCACATGCACCGAATACAACATGTGTAGACCTTACCGTGAAATGCTTACTTACAAGCCTTTAACCAACAGTGCTGAACAAGAAGGAGTTGACTAAAATATTTACAAAATAAACTAAATAAACTAAATCAAAAATAATAAAAAGTAACACAATACAATAACGAGGCTATATACAGGGGGTACCGGTACCGAGTCAATGTGCGGGTGTACAGCTGAGTCAAGGTCATTTGTACATGTAGGTGGGGGTGAAGTGACTATACATACTGTAGGTGGGGGTGAAGTGACTATACATACTTGGGGGTGAAGTGACTATACATACTGTAGGTGGGGGTGAAGTGACTATACATACTGTAGGTGGGGGTGAAGTGACTATACATACTGTAGGTGGGGGTGAAGTGACTATACATACTGTAGGTGGGGGTGAAGTGACTATACATACTGTAGGTGGGGGGAAGTGACTATACATACTGTAGGTGGGGGTGAAGTGACTATACATACTGTAGGTGGGGGTGAAGTGACTATACATACTGTAGGTGGGGGTGAAGTGACTATACATACTGTAGGTGGGGGTGAAGTGACTATACATACTGTAGGTGGGGGTGAAGTGACTATACATACTGTAGGTGGGGGTGAAGTGACTATACATACTGTAGGTGGGGGTGAAGTGACTATACATACTGTAGGTGGGGGTGAAGTGACTATACATACTGTAGGTGGGGGTGAAGTGACTATACATACTGTAGGTGGGGGTGAAGTGACTATACATACTGTAGGTGGGGGTGAAGTGACTATACATACTGTAGGTGGGGGTGAAGTGACTATACATACTGTAGGTGGGGGTGAAGTGACTATACATACTGTAGGTGGGGGTGAAGTGACTATACATACTGTAGGTGGGGGTGAAGTGACTATACATACTGTAGGTGGGGGTGAAGTGACTATACATACTGTGGTGGGGGTGAAGTGACTATACATACTGTAGGTGGGGGTGAAGTGACTATACATACTGTAGGTGGGGGTGGGGGTAGGTGGGGTGAAGTGACTATACATACTGTAGGTGGGGGTGAAGTGACTATACATACTGTAGGTGGGGGTGAAGTGACTATACATACTGTGGTGGGGGTGAAGTGACTATACATACTGTAGGTGGGGGTGAAGTGACTATACATGACTGGGGGTGATACTATACATACTGTAGGTGGGGGTGAAGTGACTATACATACTGTAGGTGGGGGTGAAGTGACTATACATACTGTAGGTGGGGGTGAAGTGACTATACATACTGTAGGTGGGGGTGAAGTGACTATACATACTGTGGTGGGGGTGAAGTGACTATACATACTGTAGGTGGGGGTGAAGTGACTATACATACTGTAGGTGGGGGTGAAAGTGACTATACATACTGTAGGTGGGGGTGAAGTGACTATACATACTGTAGGTGGGGGTGAAGTGACTATACATACTGTAGGTGGGGGTGAAGTGACTATACATACTGTAGGTGGGGGTGAAGTGACTATACATACTGTAGGTGGGGGTGAAGTGACTATACATACTGTAGGTGGGGGTGAAGTGACTATACATACTGTAGGTGGGGGTGAAGTGACTATACATACTGTAGGTGGGGGTGAAGTGACTATACATACTGTAGGTGGGGGTGAAGTGACTATACATACTGTCGATGATAACAGCAAGTAGCAGCAGTGCAAAAAAACAATGGAGGAGGGTGTCAATGTAAATTGTGTGATCATGTTCACAGGGCTCCCTTGAGAATGAGACATTGGTCTCTAAGGCCCCTAAATAAAAGTGTATGAACATACAGTGCCTTCGGAGAGTATTCAGACCCCTTGACTTTTTCAACGTTACAGCCTTATTCTACAATTGATTAAATTTAAACAATTCTTCAGCAATCTACACACAATATCCCATATAGACAAAGTGAAAATAGATTTTTTTGACATTTTTGCAAATTTATAAAATTTAAAAAACCTAAATAACATATTTACATAAGTATTCAGACCGTTTGCTAAGAGACTTGAAATTGACCTCAGGTACATCCTGTTTCCATTGAACATCTGTGAGATGGTTCTATAACTTGATTGGAGTCCACCTGTTGAAAGTTCCTGATTGGACATGATTTGGAAAGGCACACACCTGTCTATATAAGATCCCACAGTTGACAATGCATGTCAGAGCAAAAACCAAGCCATGAGGTAAAGTCGGAAGTTTAAATACACTTAGTTTCGTGTCATTAAAACTTGTTTTTCAATCACTCCACAAATCTCGTTGTTAACAAACTATAGTTTTGGCAAGTCAGTTAGGAGATCTACTTTGTGCATGACATAAGTAATTTTTCCAACAAATGTTTACAGACAGATTATTTCACTTATAATTCACCGTACCACAATTCCAGTGGGTCAGAAGTTTACATACATTATGTTGACTGTGCCTTTAAACAGCTGGGTAAATTCCAGAAAATTATCTCATGGCTTTAGAAGCTTCTGAAAGACTAATTGACATCATTTGAGTCAATTGGAGGTGTACCTGTGGATGTATTTCAAGGCCTACCTTCAAACTCAGTTCCTATTTGCTTGACATCATGGGAAAATAAAAAGAAATCAATCAAGAACTCAGATTAGTTTTCTTAGACATCCACAAGTCTGGTTCATCCTTTGGAGAAATTTCCAAATGCCTGAAGGTACCACATTCATCTTTACAAACAATAGTACGCAAGTATAAACACCGTGGGATCACGCACCCGCCATACCGCTCAGGAAGGAGACGCGTTCTGTCTCCTAGAGATGAACGTATTCTGGTGTGAATGTTCAAATCAATCCCAGAACAGCAAAGGACCTTGTGCAGATGCTGGAGGAAACAGGTACAACAACATCTATATCCACAGTAAAACGAGTCCTATATTGACATAACATGAAAGGCCGCTCAGCAAGGAAGAAGCCACTGCTCCAAAACGGCCAGAAAAAAAGCCAGACTGGTTTGCAACTGCAAATGGGGACAAAGATCGTACTTTTTGGAAAAATGCCCTCTGGTCTGAAGAAACAAAAATCTAACTGTTTGGCCATACTGACCATCGTTATGTTTGGAGGAAAAGGGGGATGCTTGCAAGCCGAAGAACACCATCCCAACCATGAAGCACGGGGTGGCAGCATCGTGTTGTGGGGGTGCATTGCTGCAGGAGAGACTGGTGCACTTCACAAAATAGATGGCATCACGAGGAAAGAAAATTATGTAGATTTAATGAAGCAACATCTCAAGACATCAGTCAGGAAGTTAAATCTTGGTCGCAAATGGGTCTTCCAAATGGACAATGACCCCAAGCATACTTCCAAAGTTGTGGAAAAATGGCTTAATGACAACAAAGTCAAGGTATTGAAGTGGCCATCACAAAGCCCTGACCTCAATCCCATAGAAAATTTGTGGGGAGAACTTAAAAAGCGTGTGCGAGCAAGGAGGCCTACAAACCTGACCCATTTACACCAGCTCTGTCAGGAGGAATGGGCCCAAATCCACCCAACTTGTTGTGGGAAGCTTGTGGAAGGATTCCTGAAACGTTTGACCCAAGTTAAACAATTTAAAGGCAATGCTACCAAATACTAATTGAGTGTACGTAAACTTCTGAGCTACTGGGAATGTGATGAATGGAACAAGAGCTGAAATAAATCATTCTCTTTACTATTATTCTGACATTTCACATTCTTAAAATAAAGTGGTGATCCTAACTGACATAAGACAGGGAATTTTTACTAGGATTAAATGTCAGGAATTGTGAAAAACTGAGTTTAAATGTATTTGGCTAAGGTGCATGTCAACTTCCGACTTCATCTGTGGAAGGAATAGTCCGCAGAGCTCCAAGACAGGATTGTGTCGAGGCACAGATCTGGGGAAGGGTACCAAAACATTTCTGCAGCATTGAAGGTCCTCAAGAACACAGTGGCATCCATCATTCTGAAATTGAAGAAATTTGGAACCACCAAGACTCTTCCTAGAGCTGGCCGTCTGGCCAAGCTGATCAATCGGGGGAAGGGCCTTGGTCAGGGAGGTGACCAAGAACCCAATGGTCACTCTGACAGAGTCCTAGAGTTCCTCTGTGGAGATAGGAGAACCTTCCAGAAGGACAACCATATCTGCATTACTTCACCAATAAGGCCTTTATGGTAGAGTGTCCAGACAGAAGCTCCTCCTCAGTAAAAGGCACATGACAGCCCACTTGGAGTTTTCCAAAAGGCACCTAAACAAGATTCTCTGGTCTGATGAAACCAAGATTGAACTCTTTGGCCTGCATGCCAAGCGTCACGTATGGAGGAAACCTGGCACTATCCCTATGGTGAAGCTTGGTGGTGGCAGCATCATGCAGTGGGGATGTTTTTCAGTGGCAGGGACTGGGAGACTCAGGATAGAGGTAAAGATGAATGGAGAAAATATAGAAAGATCCTTGATGAAAACCTGCTCCAGAGCACCCAGGACCTCAAACTGGGAGAAAGTTGACCTTCCAACAGGACATCGACCCTAAACACACAGCCAAGACAACGCAGGATTGGTTTCAGGACAAATGTTTGAATATCCTTTCGTGGCCCAGCCAGAGCCTGGACTTCAACCCAATCGAACATCTCTGGAGAGACCTGATAAAAGCTGTGCCGCAATGCTCCCCATCCAACCTGACAGATCTTGAGAAGATCAGCAGAGAAGAATGGGAGAAAGTCCCCAAATACAGGTGTGCCAAGCTTGTATCTACGTAGCTTCATACCCAAGAAGTATACTCAAGGCTGTAATCTCTGCCAAAGGTGCTTCAACAAAGTACTGAGAAAAGGGTCCGAATACTTAAGTAAATGTGATATTTGTTTTTATATACATTTGCAAAAATGTCTAAACCCGTTTTTGCTTTGTCATTATAGGGTATTGTGTGTAGATTGATGAGTAAAAAACAATTGAATCCATTTTTAGGTTGTAACGTAACAAAATGTGGAAAACGTCAAGGGGTCTGAACACTTTCCGAAGGCTCTGTCTACAATGTTCTGTTGAATTGATGAAAAGCCTATGCAAATCCTTAAAAGCCTATGCAAATCCCAATGTGCTATCCCCAATGGAATAGTAGCCACTTTGTAGCAATATGTAAATAATAATTTTAACAATACTCAAGGAAATAATAACATTGCAGAGTACAAACTTAACATTATCAACATGCATTACATTAAAAAAAAGACCTAGCTACTTGGTCAATCCAGAACAAAAGTGAATCAAAACCCAATTAACAGTTAAATTAACCCCTTGTTTGGGTAATCTAAACAACTCCAACATGTCGGGTTATTCACACAACTTGTCACATTATGCTGGCTTGCAGATTGATGTTTAGTTCCTATTGAACTCCAGCCAGAGTGGGGATATCAAATCAAATCAAATTGTATTAGTCAAATGCAACGAATGCAAGAACCTTACAGTGAAATGCTTACTAGCCCCTAACCAACAATGTAGTTAAAAAAAAAATATGAATAAGGAATAAAAGTAACAAGTCATTAAAGAGTCAATATAAAAAGTCAAATAAAAATTGAGAGACCATATACAGGGGGTACTGGTACAGAGTTAATGTGGAGGTTATATACAGGGGGGGTACCGGTACAGAGTCAATGTGTGGGGGCACCGGTTAGTTGAGGTAGTACAGTGCCTTGCGAAAGTATTCGGCCCCCTTGAACTTTGCGACCTTTTGCCACATTTCAGGCTTCAAACATAAAGATATAAAACTGTATTTTTTTGTGAAGAATCAACAACAAGTGGGACACAATCATGAAGTGGAACGACATTTATTGGATATTTCAAACTTTTTAAACAAATCAAAAACTGAAAAATTGGGCGTGCAAAATTATTCAGCCCCTTTACTTTCAGTGCAGCAAACTCTCTCCAGAAGTTCAGTGAGGATCTCTGAATGATCCAATGTTGACCTAAATGACTAATGATGATAAATACAATCCACCTGTGTGTAATCAAGTCTCCGTATAAATGCACCTGCACTGTGATAGTCTCAGAGGTCCGTTAAAAGCACAGAGAGCATCATGAAGAACAAGGAACACACCAGGCAGGTCCGAGATACTGTTGTGAAGAAGTTTAAAGCCGGATTTGGATGCAAAAAGATTTCCCAAGCTTTAAACATCCCAAGGAGCACTGTGCAAGCGATAATATTGAAATGGAAGGAGTATCAGACCACTGCAAATCTACCAAGACCTGGCCGTCCCTCTAAACTTTCAGCTCATACAAGGAGAAGACTGATCAGAGATGCAGCCAAGAGGCCCATGATCACTCTGGATGAACTGCAGAGATCTACAGCTGAGGTGGGAGACTCTGTCCATAGGACAACAATCAGTCGTATATTGCACAAATCTGGCCTTTATGGAAGAGTGGCAAGAAGAAAGCCATTTCTTAAAGATATCCATAAAAAGTGTTGTTTAAAGTTTGCCACAAGCCACCTGGGAGACACACCAAACATGTGGAAGAAGGTGCTCTGGTCAGATGAAACCAAAATTGAACTTTTTGGCAACAATGCAAAACGTTATGTTTGGCGTAAAAGCAACACAGCTCATCACCCTGAACATACCATCCCCACTGTCAAACATGGTGGTGGCAGCATCATGGCTTGGGCCTGCTTTTCTTCAGCAGGGACAGGGAAGATGGTTAAAATTGATGGGAAGATGGATGGAGCCAAATACAGGACCATTCTGGAAGAAACCCTGATGGAGTCTGCAAAAGACCTGAGACTGGGACGGAGATTTGTCTTCCAACAAGACAATGATCCAAAACATAAAGCAAAATCTACAATGGAATGGTTCAAAAATAAACATATCCAGGTGTTAGAATGGCCAAGTCAAAGTCCAGACCTGAATCCAATCGAGAATCTGTGGAAAGAACTGAAAACTGCTGTTCACAAATGCTCTCCATCCAACCTCACTGAGCTCGAACTGTTTTGCAAGGAGGAATGGGAAAAATTTCAGTCTCTCGATGTGCAAAACTGATAGAGACATACCCCAAGCGACTTACAGCTGTAATCGCAGCAAAAGGTGGCGCTACAAAGTATTAACTTAAGGGGGCTGAATAATTTTGCAAGCCCAATTTTTCAGTTTTTGATTTGTTAAAAAGTTTGAAACATCCAATAAATGTCGTTCCACTTCATGATTGTGTCCCACTTGTTGTTGATTCTTCACAAAAAAATACAGTTTTATATCTTTATGTTTGAAGCCTGAAATGTGGCAAAAGGTTGCAAAGTTCAAGGGGGCCGAATACTTTCGCAAGGCACTGTATATACATGTAGGTAGAGATATTGAAGTGACTACAGCGTCAATGTGGAGGTTATGTACAGGGGAGGTACCGGTACAGAGTCAATGTGGAGGCTATATACAGGGGGTACCGGTACAGAGTCAATGTGCAGGGGCACCGGTTAGTCCAGGTAATTGAGGTAATATGTATATGTAAGTAGAGTTATTAAAGAGACTATGATAGATGATAACAAGAGAGAGTAGCAGCTGTGTAAAAGGGGGGATGCAAATAGTCTGGATAGCCATTTGATTAGATGTTCAGGAGTGTTATGGCTTGGGAGTAGAAGCTGTTGAGAGGCCTCTTGGACCTGGACTTGGCGCTCCAGTACCGCTAGCCATGCGGTTGCAGAGAGAACAGTCTATGACTTGGGTGGCTGGAGTCTTTGACAACTTTTAGGGCCTTCATCTGACACCGCCTGGTATAGAGGTCCTGGATGGCAGGAAGCTTGGCCCTAGTCATGTACTGGGCCGTACGCACTACCCACTGTAGTGCCTTGCGGTCGGAGGCCGAGCAGTTACCATACCAGGCAGTGATGCAACCAGTCAGGATGCTCTCGATGTTGCAGCTGTAGAACCTTTTGAGGATCTCAGGACCCATGCCAAATCTTTTTAGTTTCCTGAGGGGGAATAGGTTTTGTCGTGCCCTATTCACGACTGTCTTGGTGTGCTTGGGCCATGTTAGTTTGTTGGTGATGTGGACACCAATGAACTTGAAGCTCTCAACCTGCTCCACTACAGCCCTGTCGATGAGAATGGGGATGACTCGGCCCTATTTTTCCTGTAGGCCACAATCATCTCCTTTGTCTTGATCACGTTGAAAGAAAGGTTGTTGTCCTTGCACCACACGGTCAGGTCTCTGACCTCCTCCCTATAGGCTGTGTCGCTGTTGTCGGTGATCAGGCCTACCACTGTTGTGTAATCGGCAAACTTAATGATGGTGTTGGAGTTGTGCCTGGCCGTGCAGTCACGAGTGAACAGGGAGTACAGTGTTGAGGAACAGCGTGGCAGATGTGTTGTTACTCACCCTTACCACTTGGGGACAGCCCATTAGGAAGTCCAGGACCCAGTTGTAGACGCAGGTGTTCATATATACATACATACATTCATAAATAATTACATTTTAATAACCTAGTTGCTCAGAATCTCACTTGGTGAGGTCCGCAGAACTTAAAATTGAAGAATACAACAACCATGTCTCTGTCACTAAGAAATATAGTCTTGGGCGGTAACTCTACAATTCACTCGAAAGGCAAGGCATTCTGGGAAATAAGGCTTTACACCAAGCAGTGTGTTAATTTAACACTTGTATTCACACTGGTAAATTTGCTGTGTAGGAAAGTGTTCTTTATCGCACCACACAGGTTCCATATAGAACCTTATGGGCATGGTTCTTTATAGAACCTTCAAAGAAAGGTTTTATATTTAGCATCATAAAATGATCCGTTATGGTTACAAGCCAAAGAACCCTTATCTGGTACAATATAGAACCTTTTGTTTTTAGTGTATAGGTAACCGCACAAGACTCGCTGGTCACCATCCCAACCCCGTCCCACCATCCCCCTCCATGCCAGTGACATCCGCACTGGCAAAACATAACAACAGGCTGGGGAAGTACGGAGGGCTATCAAGGCGCCGGATACGAAGGATTCAATATGTGAGGGCCACAAGCAATATACATATTTAATTCTGAGTTCACTTTGAATGCCCACAGTAAATTTATTAGCAGATGCCAATATGTAGCCTAATAAATAATCTACCTCCCAAGGCTGGGGCGCGACATGAATATTTAATATGAGACGTAGGCCCTACCTCATTGTATCACTGCATTTTTAAACATATATTCTTGTGGGTTTAATTTTCATTATGTGTTATAAAAGATTGAACTCCTGCTAGCCTATCGTTCAGATGAGGATGAGACGTCGCGGGACAAGCCCACTCTTTACAGGAGAGACGCTTTCAACTCTTCTGTACTTTCAGGGTGGTATTCCAGGAGAAAACCACAGACTTCTGTACTTTCAGGGTGGTATTCCAGGAGAAAACCGCAAACTTGGAAGGTGAAGGTGGACGATGAGAGAGAGAGTCAGAGAGAGAGTCAGAGAGAGATAGAGAGAGTCAGAGAGAGAGAGAGAGAGAGTCCGAGAGAGTCCGAGAGAGAGTCAGAGAGAGAGAGAGAGAGAGAGAGAGAGAGAGTCAGACAGAGAGTCAGCAGAGAGAGAGGAATAGAATGAGAGGAATAGAAAGAGAGTCAGAGAGAGAGAGAGGAATAGAAAGAGAGTCAGAGAGAGAGAGAGGAATAGAGAGTCAGAGAGAGTGGAATAGAAAGAGAGTCAGAGAGAGAGAGGGATAGAAAGAGAGTCAGAGAGAGGGAGAGGAATAGAAAGAGAGTCAGAGAGAGAGAGGAATAGAAAGAGAGACAAAGAGAGAGAGGAATAGAAAGAGAGTCAGAGAGAGAGAGAGAGTCAGAGAGAGAGAGGAATAGAAAGAGAGTCAGAGAGAGAGAGAGTCAGAGAGAGAGAGGAATAGAAAGAGAGTCAGAGAGAGAGAGAGAGAGTCAGAGAGAGAGAGGAATAGAAAGAGAGTCAGAGAGAGTGGAATAGAAAGAGAGTCAGAGAGAGAGAGTCAGAGAGAGAGAGGAATAGAAAGAGAGTCAGAGAGAGAGAGAGGAATAGAAAGAGAGTCAGAGAGAGAGAGAGGAATAGAAAGAGAGTCAGAGAGAGAGAGGAATAGAATGAGAGTTAGAGAGAGAGAGGAATAGAAAGAGAGTCAGAGAGAGAGAGGAATAGAATGAGAGTTAGAGAGAGAGAGGAATAGAAAGAGAGTGAGGGAGAAAGACACACAGAAAGAAAAGACAGTTCAGAATTGAAAAGATCTGTCACGTTCCAACAGGGCCAGTCGTTGGCTAGTCTGGACATCGTTCCCAGATAAATCCTGGGGAATTGAAAGCGCACTGTGGCTGTTTTAGGCATATTAATGTAAAATCAATACAACTCACACCAACCGGTCCCTCCCCTCAGTCCCACAGATTAAAACAGACTCCCCCCATCTCTCTCTCTCTACCTTTTCTATCTCTCTCGCTCTCTCTCTCTTTCTTTCTCTCTTTCTCTCTCTGGCCAATCGATACAGCAACAGCAGCGGCTGTGTCAGCACCACGGAGAGCACCCTGTCTGCAGCTAGACGACATCAATGCCGCTTCTCAGGTGTGTGTGTGTGAGGGTGTGTGTGTGAGGGATTGCGTGTGTGTTTGTGTCGGCGTGCTTGCATGCTTGTGTGTGTGTGTGTTTATATCAGGGGGAGAAATGGTTTGTTTCGAAAGAAAGAAAGAAAGAGAGAGAGAGAGTGAGGTGGTTCTCAGTGAAGTCCTCCCCTCTCTTAGCCAGCAGCCTGATACTGTGAGCAGTGCTTTCAGTGTCACTGTTAATTATGAAACAGCAATCAGCGCAGGTAAAAGATACACTCCCTCTCCGATGAATGGCTCTACAGCTGTCAGGGGATAGAGGGAAGGAGAGAGAGAGAGATGGATAGAGAGGAAGAGAGAAACAAATCTAGAGAGAGATTGTTCAACACTATAACGGATTACTGTTCCAGTCTGAGTGATAATATTACTGTAATTGGTCAACGATAGGTTGTTGTTGCTGCTCCTTCATTTTGGTATCATACCATTCCTATTGTAGTTATCGAGCCAAATAAATAAGTGTGATGATTATTATTCCCTTTCTGATGGCGCAATGAAAAAATACTTCCCCCGCCCCAGATTCAACTTATTTTTATCCTGAGTTTGACTAGTTTACCCACACCCTGAGTCTGACTAGTTTACCCACGTCATGAGTCCGACTAGTTTACCCATGCCCTGCCCTGAGCCTGACTAGTTTACCCACACCCTGCCCTGAGTCTGACTAGTTTACCCACACCCTGCCCTGAGTCTGACTAGTTTACCCACGCCCTGCCCTGAGTCTGACTAGTTTACCCACGCCATGAGTCTGACTAGTTTACCCACGCCCTGAGTCTGACTAGTTTACCCACGCCCTGAGTCTGACTAGTTTATCCACGCCCTGCCCTGAGTCTGACTAGTTTATCCATGCCCTGAGTTTGACTAGTTTACCCACGCCCTGAGTCTGACTAGTTTACCCACACCCTGCCCTGAGTCTGACTAGTTTACCCAAGCCCTGAGTCTGACTAGTTTACCCACGCCCTGAGTCTGACTAGTTTACCCACGCCCTGAGTCTGACTAGTTTACCCACGCCCTGAGTGTGACTAGTTTACCCATGCCCTGCCCTGAGTTTACCCACGCCCTGCCCTGAGTCTGACTAGTTTACTCACACCCTGATTCTGACTAGTTTACCCACGCCCTACCCTGAGTCTGACTAGTTTACCCACGCCCTGAGTTTGACTAGTTTACCCACGCCCTGAGTCTGACTAGTTTACCCACACCCTGCCCTGAGTCTGACTAGTTTACCCAAGCCCTGAGTCTGACTAGTTTACCCACGCCCTGACTAGTTTACTGAGTCTGACTAGTTTACCCACGCCCTGAGTCTGACTAGTTTACCCATGCCCTGCCCTGAGTTTACCCACGCCCTGCCCTGAGTCTGACTAGTTTACCCACGCCCTGAGTCTGACTAGTTTACCCACGCCCTACCCTGAGTCTGACTAGTTTACCCACGCCCTGAGTCTGACTAGTTTACCCACGCCCTGAGTCTGACTAGTTTACCCATGCCCTGCCCTGAGTTTACCCACGCCCTGCCCTGAGTCTGACTAGTTTACCCACGCCCTGAGTCTGACTAGTTTACCCACGCCCTACCCTGAGTCTGACTAGTTTACCCACGCCCTGATTCTGACTAGTTTACCCACGCCCTGAGTCTGAATAGTTTACCCACGCCCTGCCCTGAGTCTGACTAGTTTACCCACGCCCTGCCCTGAGTCTGACTAGTTTACCCACGCCCTGCCCTGAGTCTGACTAGTTTACTCATGCCCTGAGTCTGACTAGTTTACCCACGCCCTGAGTCTGACTAGTTAACCCACGCCCTGAGTCTGACTAGTTTACCCACGCCCTGCCCTGAGTCTGACAAGTTTACCTACGCCCTGAGTCTGACAAGTTTACCCACACCCTGTGTCTGACTAGTTTACCCACGCCTTGCGTCTGATTAGTTTATCCACGCCCTGCGTCTGATTAGTTTACCCATGTCCTGAGTTTGACTAGTTTATCCACGCCCTGAGTCTGACTAGTTTACCCACGCCCTGCCCTGAGTCTGACTAGTTTACCCACGCCCTGAGTCTGACTAGTTTACCCACGCCCTGAGTGTGACTAGTTTACCCACGCCCTGCCCTGAGTTTACCCACGCCCTGAGTGTGACTAGTTTACCCACGCCCTGCCCTGAGTTTACCCACGCCCTGCCCTGAGTCTGACTAGTTTACTCACGCCCTGAGTCTGACTAGTTTCCCCACGCCCTGAGTCTGACTAGTTTACCCACGCCTTGCGTCTGATTAGTTTACCCACGCCCTGCGTCTGATTAGTTTACCCATGTCCTGCGTCTGATTAGTTTACCCATGTCCTGAGTTTGACTAGTTTATCCACGCCCTGAGTCTGACTAGTTTACCCACGCCCTGCGTCTGATTAGTTTACCCACGCCCTGCGTCTGACTAGTTTACCCATGTCCTGAGTTTGACTAGTTTATCCACGCCCTGAGTCTGACTAGTTTACCCACGCCCCATGCCCTGAGTCTGATTAGTTTACCCACGCCCTGAGTCTGACTAGTTTACCCACGCCCTGAGTCTGACTAGTTTACCCATGCCCTGAGTTTGACTAGTTTACCCACCCTGTCCTGAGTCTGACTAGTTTACCCATGCCCTGAGTCTGACTAGTTTACCCACGCCCTGAGTCTGACTAGTTTACCCATGCCCTGAGTCTGATTAGTTTACCCACGCCCTGAGTCTGACTAGTTTACCCACGCCCTGAGTCTGACTAGTTTACCCATGCCCTGAGTTTGACTAGTTTACCCACGCCCTGAGTCTTTTTTAAATTTTATTTTACCTTTATTTTACTAGGCAAGTCAGTTAAGAACAAATTCTTATTTTCAATGACGGCCTAGGAACAGTGGGTTAACTGCCAGTTCAGGGGCAGAACGACAGATTTGTACCTTGTCAGCTCAGGGATTCGAACTTGCAACCTTTTGGTTACTAGACCAACGCTCTAACCACTAGACTAGTTTACCCACACCCTAAGTCTGACTAGTTTACCCACGCCCTGATTCTGACTAGTTTACCCATGCCCTGAGTCTGACTAGTTTACCCACGCCCTGCCCTGAGTCTGACTAGTTTACCCACGCCCTGCCCTGAGTCTGACTAGTTTACCCACACCCTGCTCTGAGTCTGACTAGTTTACCCACCCCTGCTCTGAGTCTGACTAGTTTACCCCCTGCCCTGAGTCTGACTAGTTTACTCACGCCCTGAGTCTGACTAGTTTACTCACGCCCTGAGTCTGACTAGTTTACTCACGCCCTGAGTCTGACTAGTTTCCCCACGCCCTGAGTCTGACTAGTTTACTCACGCCCTGAGTCTGACTAGTTTCCCCACGCCCTGAGTCTGACTAGTTTAACCACGCCCTGAGTCTGACTAGTTTACCCACGCCCTGAGTGTGACTAGTTTACCCATGCCCTGCCCTGAGTTTACCCACGCCCTGCCCTGAGTCTGACTAGTTTACTCACACCCTGAGTCTGACTAGTTTACCCACGCCCTGAGTGTGACTAGTTTACCCATGCCCTGCCCTGAGTTTACCCACGCCCTGCCCTGAGTCTGACTAGTTTACTCACATCCTGAGTCTGACTAGTTTACCCACGCCCTACCCTGAGTCTGACTAGTTTACCCACGCCCTGATTCTGACTAGTTTACCCATGCCCTGAGTCTGACTAGTTTACCCACATCCTGAGTCTGACTAGTTTACCCATGCCCTGAGTTTGACTAGTTTACCCACGCCCTGAGTCTTTTTTAAATTTTATTTTACCTTTATTTTACTAGGCAAGTCAGTTAAGAACAAATTCTTATTTTCAATGACGGCCTAGGAACAGTGGGTTAACTGCCTGTTCAGGGGCAGAACGACAGATTTGTACCTTGTCAGCTCAGGGATTCGAACTTGCAACCTTTTGGTTACTAGACCAACGCTCTAACCACTAGACTAGTTTACCCACGCCCTAAGTCTGACTAGTTTACCCACGCCCTGAGTCTGACTAGTTTACCCATTATGGCAATGGTTTCTTTCATCATTTTGCAGTCGTGTTGAGCCTTGTTCCGGACCAGGACAGGGCTAGACAGCAGTGTTGAGCCTTGTTCTGGACCAGGACAGGGCTAGACAGCAGTGTTGAGCCTTGTTCTGGACCAGGACAGGGCTAGAAAGCAGTGTTGAGTGTTCTGTACCAGGACAGGGCTAGATAGCAGTGTTGAGTCTTCTGTACCAGGACAGGGCTAGATAGCAGTGTTGAGTCTTCTGTTTCAGGACAGGGCTAGATAGCAGTGTTGAGTGTTCTGTTTCAGGACAGGGCTAGATAGCAGTGTTGAGTCTTCTGTTTCAGGACAGGGCTAGATAGCAGTGTTGAGTCTTCTGTTTCAGGACAGGGCTAGATAGCAG
>NC_056453.1:37316798-37381798 GCF_018296145.1 Oncorhynchus tshawytscha
TCTCTCTCTGTTTGCCTGTTTCTCTCTCTCTCTCTCTCTCTCTCTCTCTGCTTGCCTGTTGCTCTCTCTCTCTCTCTGCTTGACTCACTGCCTCAACCATGAACACACATCATCCTGCCCCCTTAGTTTCTCTCTCTCCTTTTTCATTCCGTCTCTTCTATCTGGGGAGAAAAAAAAATCAAAAATAGGAAAAATGATGCCTGAACGATTAAAAGTTTTAGTTATGCAAGACAAATATTGAGAGAGAGAGAGATCAGTCATCTCTATCTATTTTTTTAAATATTCACCAGGTTTATTAGAAACCTCTGCATCGTTCCAGTTGGAAAACCAATCGACCCTCTTTGTGTCAGCATGGTCTCCAAGCTTTAATTTGACACACACACACACACACACACACAACAAGAACTCATAGTTTTACCCCTCCCGTACGAATATAACAGGACAGCAACGTTATCATAATACATTCATATTATAATGTAAGTTTCACTGCTAGGTAATGTTAGCTACTCCTTTAGGACGTTGCGTGATGGTCCCAAGGGAACCTTCTCTGTAGCACCTCTTTCTAGATCCCCGTTTGTCCCGGGGATGTCCGTGAAGATGATTTTACCATTTGACCATGGGACTTTGTGTCATGGTCACGGTGTGTCAAGTTCGCTGTTTGTCCTCAGGCACATTCCCGGGACATAACAGGGAACTAGACAAAACCTCCAGCGGACCATGACACAACGTCCTGATGACTTTAGGTGAACATTTTCGCCCTAATATTGTTTTCCAGAGGTGATTCTGCAAATAGAAACGGCAGGTTCGTCAGTACCAGGTCAACAAGCAGCATGTACGTATTTTGTCCTAGCAAGAGAAGGAACGGCCTACTAATGTATCTATCGGCAGTCAGATAATGAACCTATCGGCAGTCAGATAATGAACCTATCGGCAGTCAGACAATGAACCTATCAGCAGTCAGACAGTGAACCTATCGGCAGTCAGACAATGAACCTATCGGCAGTCAGACAATGTATCTATTGGCAGTCAGACAATGACCCTATCGGCAGTCAGACAATGACCCTATCGGCAGTCAGATAATGAACCTATCGGCAGTCAGATAATGAACCTATCGGCAGTCAGATAATGAACCTATCGGCAGTCAGACAATGAACCTATCGGCAGTCAGATAATGAACCTATCGGCAGTCAGACAATGAACCTATCGGCAGTCAGACAATGAACTATCGGCAGTCAGATAATGAACCTATCGGCAGTCAGACAATGAACTATCGGCAGTCAGATAATGAACCTATCGGCAGTCAGATAATGAACCTATCGGCAGTCAGACAATGAACCAATCTGCAGTCAGATAATGAACATATCGGCAATCAGATAATGAACCTATCGGCAGTAAGATAATGAACCTATCGATAGTCAGATAATGAACCTATCGGCAGTCAGATAATGAACCTATCGGCAGTCAGATAATGAACCTATCGGCAGTCAGACAATGAACCTATCGGCAGTCAGACAATGAACCTATCGGCAGTCAGACAATGAACCTATCGGCAGTCAGATAATGAACCTATCGGCAGTCAGACAATGAACCTATCGGTAGTCAGATAATGAACATATCGTCAGTTAGACAATGAACCTATCGGCAGTCAGACAATGTATCTATCGGCAGTCAGACAATGAACCTATCGGCAGTCAGACAATGAACCTATCGGCAGTCAGACAATGAACCTATCGGCAGTCAGATAATGAACCTATCTATCGGCAGTCAGACAATGAACCTATCGGCAGTCAGATAATGAACCTATCGGCAGTCAGATAATGAACCTATCGGCAGTCAGACAATGAACCTATCGGCAGTCAGATAATGAACATATCGGCAGTCAGATAATGAACCTATCGGCAGTCAGATAATGAACATATCGGCAGTCAGATAATGAACCTATCGGCAGTCAGACAATGAACCTATCGGCAGTCAGATAATGAACCTATCGGCAGTCAGATAATGAACCTATCAGCAGTCAGATAATGAACCTATCGGCAGTCAGACAATGAACCTATCGGCAGTCAGATAATGAACCTATCGGCAGTCAGATAATGAACCTATCGGCAGTCAGACAATGAACCTATCGGCAGTAAGATAATGAACCTATCGATAGTCAGATAATGAACCTATCGGCAGTCAGATAATGAACCTATCGGCAGTAAGATAATGAACCTATCGATAGTCAGATAATGAACCAATCGATAGTCAGATAATGAACCTATCGGCAGTCAGATAATGAACCTATCGGCAGTCAGATAATGAACCTATCAGCAGTCAGATAATGAACCTATCGGCAGTCAGACAATGAACCTATCGGCAGTCAGATAATGAACCTATCGGCAGTCAGACAATGAACCTATCGGCAGTCAGATAATGAACCTATCGGCAGTCAGATAATGAACCTATCAGCAGTCAGATAATGAACCTATCGGCAGTCAGACAATGAACCTATCGGCAGTCAGATAATGAACCTATCGGCAGTCAGATAATGAACCTATCAGCAGTCAGATAATGAACCTATCGGCAGTCAGACAATGAACCTATCGGCAGTCAGATAATGAACTATCGGCAGTCAGACAATGAACCTATCGGCAGTCAGATAATGAACCTATCGGCAGTCAGACAATGAACCTATCGGCAGTCAGATAATGAACCTATCGGTAGTCAGATAATGAACCTATCGGCAGTCAGATAATGAACCTATCGGCAGTCAGACAATGAACCTATCGGCAGTCAGATAATGAACCTATCGGCAGTCAGACAATGAACCTATCGGCAGTCAGATAATGAACCTATCGGCAGTCAGACAATGAACTTATCGGCAGTAAGATAATGAACCTATCGATAGTCAGATAATGAACCTATCGGCAGTCAGATAATGAACCTATCGGCAGTCAGACAATGAACCTATCGGCAAACAGATAATGAACCTATCGGTAGTCAGATAATGAACCTACTGGCAGTCAGACAATGAACCTATCGGCAGTCAGATAATGAACCTATCGGCAGTCAGAAAATGAACCTATCGGCAGTCAGACAATGAACCTATCGGCAGCAAGATTCTCGGGGGGGTTTCATGCTTTATGGATGAGCGTCTATTTTCACCGCATTAATTCCACTTGGTTAAGGGTTAAAACAGAAACATCTCAAAGGGTTGAGTTTAGGTATTAATTCAGAGTGGTTAAGGGTTAGGGTTATGGTTTGGGGAAGGCTTAAAACAACATAATTAAAAACGATGGGCTATTACCATCAGATATCATCAGTATTCTCAGTGTTCTCTTTCAACCTTACAAAATGTGTTTTTAATGGTCAGTGTTCGACCACAAGCAGAAACGCGTACACACACACTTTTAGCTGATTCCATTTGAATTGTGGCAGATTAGTGGCGTGGGGCTTGGTGGACAAAGACAGTGTGTGTGTGTGTGTGTCGTTTGTTTTGTGAGCAAGATGGAGGGACTCTCTCCGGTGGCCTTAGTGCCATGAAGCGTTTACGAACCACCACGTTTGAACGTGTGCGCTCGTGTGTGTGCTCACAGAGGGGACAGGAAGTACACAACAGGGAGGTGTAAAAGCAGGGCCTCCCATTATCACTGCCTCTTTTATGGGTGTTAAAACAGCGGAATAGGCTTTTATCGCTCGCCACGGCCAGATGCTACCATCACTTTGGGCTGGCGTTCTCCTCTCTCTCTCTCGAGTCACCTGTATACTTCATTAATTGGGACGTTGAAAGATTTATCAGTCCAATTCTGTTTTTTTCCCCTCTCTTCCACTCCCTCCCTCCTCCCGTTGTTTTTCCCCTCTTTTCCACTCCCTCCCTACTCCCGTTGTTTTTCCCCTCTCTTCCACTCCCTCCCTACTCCCGTTGTTTTTCCCCTCTCTTCCACTCCCTCCTCCTCCCGTTGTTTTTTCCCCTCTCTTCCACTCCCTCCCTCCTCCCGTTGTTTTTCCCCTCTCTTCCACTCCCTCCCTCCTCCCGTTGTTTTTTCCCCTCTCTTCCACTCCCTCCCTCCTCCCGTTGTTTTTTCCCCTCTCTTCCACTCCCTCCCTCCTCCCGTTGTTTTTTCCCCTCTCTTCCACTCCCTCCCTCCTCCCGTTGTTTTTTTCCCCTCTCTTCCACTCCCTCCCTCCTCCCGTTGTTTTTCCCCTCTCTTCCACTCCCTCCCTCCTCCCGTTGTTTTTTCCCCTCTCTTCCACTCCCTCCCTCCTCCCGTTGTTTTTTTCCCCTCTCTTCCACTCCCTCCCTCCTCCTGTTGTATTCTTTTGTAATTAAACCATTCGGGATGCCGCCTTGCAGTCTGTGTAATGTGGAGGGACTGTGTGTGTGTGTGTGGGTGTGTGTGTGTGTGTGTGTATAGAGTTAGGAAGGCAGATATTTTTCCCCGCTCCTCACTGCAGTCTCGTTCCCCTCTGCAGCAGATGCTTCTGTTCTGCCTTAATGGCTAAGAATTCCTTAATTAACACTAAATAATTAAGTAAATTATCACGGTGAGCACCACACACACACACACACACACACACACACACACACACACACACACACACACACACACACACACACACACACACACACACACACACACACACACACACACACACACACACACACACACACACACACACACACACACACACACACACACACACACACACACACACACGCAGCTTATGATTTGGGACTTTGGCCATTGGGAAAGATAGTGTATGAAAACAGTGGTAATATATAAAGAAATGTTTTGGGGGGAGGCATCCCAAATGGCACCCTCTTCCCTACATAGGGCACTATTTGTTACTTTTCTTTGTCAAGTGTAGTCCACTATACAGGTAATATGGTACAATTTGGGACCAACCCTGCAGTAATAAACGACTGGTTTTCTAATCAAGCTACTAATTGATGTTGTTAATGTTCTCATTAATCATGTTGTACAGTAAAAAACAGATTGTGTATCACACGGGACTCTCTGGTTACCTCCAGATTGTGTATCACACGGGACTCTCTGGTTACCTCCAGATTGTGTATCACACGGGACTCTCTGGTTACCTCCAGATTGTGTATCACACAGGACTATCTGGTTACCTCCAGATTGTGTATCACACGGGACTCTCTGGTTACCTCCAGACTGTATATCACACAGGACTCTCTGGTTACCTCCAGATTGTGTATCACACAGGACTCTCTGGTTACCTCCAGATTGTGTATCACACAGGACTCTCTGGTTACCTCCAGATTGTGTATCACACAGGACTCTCTGGTTACCTCCAGACTGTATATCACACAGGACTCTCTGGTTACCTCCAGATTGTGTATCACACAGGACTCTCTGGTTACCTCCAGATTGTGTATCACACAGGACTCTCTGGTTACCTCCAGATTGTGTATCACACGGGACTATCTGGTTACCTCCAGATTGTATATCACACGGGACTCTCTGGTTACCTCCAGATTGTGTTGGATAAAAACATGTAAAAATGTAAATAAATTGTAATATAGCTGTAAGCTTCTGTTTTCTTCTTGTGCATCTCCATATCTATCTACTTGTCTGTTGTATTGTAACCTTTGTAAAAAAGTGCATTGATAAAATTGCTTAAAAAAAACAATTTTTCTAAGAAAAATAAAAGTATAGTCTTTGTAAATGATATAATAATAATAAATATGATTGGTGGAGTGATGTCACACACGTAGCTAACACAGACATATGGAGAAACTTATACCAATTAATTGCAGCATTACTGCAAAAATGGGAGAGGCAAGTGGAAGGGGAAAAAAGTAAGGAACTTGTCTGTCAGCCCTGCACTAAAGACCATAATTGGTTAAAGAAAATTGTGAAAAAAAAATATATATATACCAGTTTCATTATAAGACCCCAAAATTGACAGCTGTGCCACATATATTGCAAAATAGTTAGGAAGAGATTTTCGATGTACCGATTCCGATGATACCGATGGTTTATGAATTGACACGCAAAATAAAGCCGGATTCAAAACATTGAATTTTTAATTTAAATGATTATACAAAATTCTTGCAGCCAATAGAATGTTTTATATATGGGGGGTAGAATATTCCCAGCCAATAGAATGTTTTACATATGGGGGATACAATATTCCCAGCCAATAGAATGTTTTATATATGGGGGATACAATATTCCCAGCCAATAGAATGTTTTATATATGGGGGTAGAATATTCCCAGCCAATAGAATGTTTTATATATGGGGGATATAATATTCCCAGCCAATAGAATGTTTCATATGGGGGATACAATATTCCCAGCCAATAGAATGTTTTATATATGGGGGATACAATATTCCCAGCCAATAGAATGTTTTATATATGGGGTCTTTGTACAATATTCCCAGCCAATAGAATGTTTTATATCTTTGTAAATGATATAATAATAATAAATATGATTGGTGGGGTGATGTCACAATATTCCCAGACAATAGAATGTTTTATATTGGGGGTACAATATTCCCAGCCAAAAATGTTTTATATATGGGGGATACAATATTCCCAGCCAATAGAATGTTTTATATATGGGGGTAAATATTCCCAGCCAATAGAATGTTTTATATATGGGGGTACAATATTCCCAGCCAATAGAATGTTTTAAAGATATAATATTCCCAGCCAATAGAATGTTTTATATATGGGGGATATAATATTCCCAGCCAAAAATGTTTTATATATGGGGGTACAATATTCCCAGCCAATAGAATGTTTTATATATGGGGGTACAATATTCCCAGCCAATAGAATGTTTTATATATGGGGGTACAATATTCCCAGCCAATAGAATGTTTTATATATGGGGGTACAATATTCCCAGCCAATAGAATGTTTTATATATGGGGGATACAATATTCCCAGCCAATAGAATGTTTTATATATGGGGGTACAATATTCCCAGCCAATAGAATGTATTATATATGGGGGATACAATATTCCCAGCCAATAGAATGTTTTATATATGGGGGATACAATATTCCCAGCCAATAGAATGTTTTATATATGGGGGTACAATATTCCCAGCCAATAGAATGTTTTATATATGGGGGATAAATATTCCCAGCCAATAGAATGTTTTATATATGGGGGATACAATATTCCCAGCCAATAGAATGTTTTATGAATGGGGATACAATATTCCCAGCCAATAGAATGTTTTATATATGGGGGTACAATATTCCCAGCCAATAGAATGTTTTATATATGGGGGTACAATATTCCCAGCCAATAGAATGTTTTATATATGGGGGATACAATATTCCCAGCCAATAGAATGTTTTATATATGGGGGGTACAATATTCCCAGCCAATAGAATGTTTTATATATGGGGGATACAATATTCCCAGCCAATAGAATGTTTTATATATGGGGGTACAATATTCCCAGCCAATAGAATGTTTTATATATGGGGGGTACAATATTCCCAGCCAATAGAATGTTTTATATATGGGGGTACAATATTCCCAGCCAATAGAATGTTTTATATATGGGGGTACAATATTCCCAGCCAATAGAATGTTTTATATATGGGGGGTACAATATTCCCAGCCAATAGAATGTTTTATATATGGGGGGTACAATATTCCCAGCCAATAGAATGTTTTATATATGGGGGATATAATATTCCCAGCCAATAGAATGTTTTATATATGGGGGGTACAATATTCCCAGCCAATAGAATGTTTTATATATGGGGGATACAATATTCCCAGCCAATAGAATGTTTTATATATGGGGGATACAATATTTCCAGCTCTGCAGATTCTGCTGCGAGGACGCAGAGTCATTAGATGTATTTTTGTACTGTCCATATGTATCTCGTTTTTGGTCACAGGTCCAGGAATGCCTGAAGAATTGCAACATTTACCGAGAACTAACACTGCAGATAGCCATACTGGGTGATTTGAAAAGTCATAGTCAATCGATCAATAATATAATAATTATTTTAGCAAACATTTTCATCTTTAATTTACAGTTTGTAGAAATTATGAGAATAAAAAGGTTCAGTACTTTTGTGAAACATCAAAGCACAGTTGAAAAATATATGGCAAATAGAAATCCAATATGGATGGTGTTATTAGGAGATAGATTGGAGGGGTTGAGTGGAGCTGACGGGTGGGACTAATAACAACAAGATAACCTGTACAAAACATGTGGGTTCTGTAAAGTGTATTTAGGTTCAGAACTTTTGTGAAATAGTACAGTTACAAATATTTGGAAAATAGAAATCAAAACTGGATGGACAGAAAACTAAAAAAGCTAAAGCTAAAACCAACTAAATATGACCAGTGTAACAGATCACCAGTGCCTCCTACTCCTCTTCCTATTCTGGTTAGTATTCCAGTTTGTGCTGTTAAGTACGAGATCTTCAGTTTCTTGGCAATTTCTCGCATGGAATAGCCTTAATTTCTCAGAACAAGAATAGACTGACGAGTTTCAGAAGGAAGTTCTTTGTTTCTGGCCATTTTGAGCCTGTAATCGAACCCACAAATGCTGATGCTCCAGATACTCAACTAGTCTAAAGAAGGACAACAGTTTTCTGCTGTGCTAAAATGATTGCAAAAGGGTTTTCTAATGATTAATTAGCCTTTTAAAATGATAAACTTAGATTAGCTAACACAACATGCCATTGGAACACAGGAGTGACGGTTGCTGATAATGGGCCTCTGTATGCCTATGTAGATATTGTTACGCTTTTCTTTCTCCTCTTCCTCTGAAGAGGAGGTGTAGCAGGGATCGGACCAAAATGCAGCGTGGTTATTTGAATACATCTTTAATAAAGATGAAACCACAAACAATACAAAACAACAAACGTGAAAACCTAAACAGCCTATCTGGTGCAAACAAACACAGAGACAGGAACAATCACCCACAAAACACTCAAAGAATATGGCTGCCTAAATATGGTTCCCAATCAGAGATAACGATAAACACCTGCCACTGATTGAGAACCACTCCAGACAGCCATAGACTATTCAAATTCAAATCAAATTCAAATTGATTTATATAGCCCTTCGTACATCAGCTGACATCTCAAAGTGCTGTACAGAAACCCAGCCTAAAACCCCAAACAGCAAGCAATGCAGGTGTAAAAGCACGGTGGCTAGGAAAAACTCCCTAGAAAGGCCAAAACCTAGGAAGAAACCTAGAGAGGAACCAGGCTCTGTGGGGTGGCCAGTCCTCTTCTGGCTGTGCCGGGTGGAGATTATAACAGAACATGGCCAAGATGTTCAAATGTTCATAAATGACCAGCATGGTCGTATAATAATAAGGCAGAACAGTTGAAACTGGAGCAGCAGCACGGTCAGATGGACTGGGGACAGCAAGGAGTCATCATGTCAGGTAGTCCTGGGGCATGGTCCTAGGGCTCAGGTCCTCCGAGAGAGAGAAAGAAAGAGAGAAGGAGAGAATTAGAGAACACACACTTAGATTTACACAGGACACCAAATAGGACAGGAGAAGTACTCCAGATATAACAAACTGAGCCTAGCCCCCCGACACATAAACTACTGCAGCATAAATACTGGAGGCTGAGACAGGAGGGGTCAGGAGACACTGTGGCCCCATCCGAGGACACCCCCGGACAGGGCCAAACAGGAAGGATATAACCCCACCCACTTTGCCAAAGCACAGCCCCCACACCAATAGAGGGATGTCTTCAACCACCAACTTACCATCCTGAGACAAGGCTGAGTATAGCCCACAAAGATCTCTGCCATGGCACAACCCAAGGGGGGGCGCCAACCCAGACAGGATGACCACATCAGTGAATCAACCCACTCAGGTGACGCACCCCTTCCAGGGACGGCATGAGAGAGCCCCAGTAAGCCAGTGACTCAGCCCCTGTAATAGGGTTAGAGGCAGAGAATCCCAGTGGAAAGAGGGGAACCGGCCAGGCAGAGACAGCAAGGGCGGTTCGTTGCTCCAGAGCCTTTCCGTTCATTTAGTGTTTTATCCGGGTAGCCGGAAAGTAGAGCATTGCAGTAGTCTAACCTAGAAGTGACAAAAGCATGGATTAATTTTTTTGTCAAACACATGTCATGGTCAGGGAGCGATCACTCCCAGCACACCGCCGACATTAACTTCCCACACAAACACTAACTATAACACACTCACACACCATTTTTTTCATTTTCTTTTTTGGACAGAAAGTTTCTGATTTTTGCAATGTTACGTAGATGGAAAAAAGCTGTCCTTGAAATGGTCTTGATATGTTCTTCAAAAGAGAGATCAGGGTCCAGAGTAACGCCGAGGTCCTTTACAGTTTTATTTGAGACGACTGTACAACCATTAAGATTAATTGTCAGATTCAACAGAAGATCTCTTTGTTTCTTGGGACCTAGAACAAGCATCTCTGTTTTGTCTGAGTTTAAAAGTAGAACATTTGCAGCCATCTACTTCCTTATGTCTGAAACACATGCTTCTAGCAAGGGCAATTTTGGGGCTTCACCATGTTTCATTGAAATGTACAACTGTGTGTCATCCGCATAGCAGTGAAAGTTAACATTATGTTTTCGAATAACATCCCCAAGAGGTAAAATATATAGTGAAAACAATAGTGGTCCTAAAACGGAACCTTGAGGAACACCGACATTTACAGTTGATTTGTCAGAGGACAAACCATTCACAGAGACAAACTGATATCTTTCCGACAGATAAGATCTAAACCAGGCCAGAACTTGTCCGTGTAGACCAATTTGGGTTTCCAATCTCTCCAAAAGAATGTGGTGATCGATGGTATCAAAAGCAGCACTAAGGTCTAGGAGCATGAGGACAGATGCAGAGCCTCGGTCCGATGCCATTAAAATGTCATTTACCACCTTCACAAGTGCCGTCTCAGTGCAATGATGGGGTCTAAAACCAGACTGAAGCATTTCGTATACATTGTTTCTAGACAACCCCACTATACCACAATCCCAATACCTACAAAAACCACAAGACAAAACACACCACATAATAAACCCATGTCACACCCTGGCCTAACCAAAATAATAAAGAAAACACAAAATACTAAGACCAGGGCGTGACAGATATTCCATAAAAAAATATATAGGGGATTGGAAATTATTACATGTACACACTGATTGTTACAAATGTAACATTTGTGAATTTTTATTGTTTGTAAGTGAATATGTGAACAATACGTGATTGACATTCCTGTAAATATGAATTGTTTAATCTGTTGGTGTGTCTTAGGGTGGCTATATATATTTGTGTGTGGGTTTTGAATGTGTGTGTGTGTGGTTGTTTGGGTGTGTGAGGGGGCGGGACACCGAGGACTAGAGGATCATATCACAGCTCCACTGAGCTCCCACCAACCCCCACCAACCCCCACCAACTCCTACCAACCAGACTCAGTGCTATGCGTCAGGACAATAACAGCTCATTTGGTGAAATGAATCTGCCTGCCACTGGGGCTCTTCTTCGGAAGAACCTAATCGCTCCTATATGAATGACTAAACACTGTGTGTGTCCTTCTATACGTGTGTTTGAGTTGTTCTGTGGTGTGTGTGTGTCGTGTGTGTGTGTGTGTGTGTGTGTCTGTGTGTGTGTGTGTGTGTGTGTGTGTGTGTGTGTGTGTGTGTCGTTCTGTGTGTGTTCGTGTGTGTGTGTGTGTGTGTGTGTGTCGTTCTGTGTGTGTTCGTGAGTGTGTGTGTGTGTGTGTGTGTGTGTGTGTGTATGTGTGATGGAGGAGGTAAAAGTGTCCCAGAGGAGCAGACTTTTATCAAATCACAGACACTCTTTGTCTGACACCAACACCATCATGTTGGGGAAAAGGCTTTTGAAAGGCTCATTGTTGGCTGTCAAGTGCACTCTGCTGTAACTCCTCTTGGATTAAATCCCAGTCTTTATCTGGATAATCCCCCTGTACTGTACATGGTTTATAGCTGTTTAACTGCCTATCCACTAACCCTTACCCTAAATGGTTTCTCCAGCGCGAGTTCCATTCTCAGTCCCAGTCCCAGCCCCAGCCCCAGCCCCAGCCCCAGCCCCAACCCAAACCCGAACACCAGTCCCAGTCTCAGTCCCAGTCCCAACCCAACCCAGCCCAGCCCCAACCCAAACCCCAGTCCCAGTCCCAGACCCAGACCTAGTCCCAGTCCCAACCCAGCCCCAACTCAAACCCAAACACCAGTCCCAGTCGCAGTCCCAGTCCCAGACTTAGTCCTAGTCCCAACCCAGCCCCAGCCCCAACCCAGCCCCAGCCCCAACCCAGCCCCAGCCCCAACCCAAACCCCAGTCCCAGCCCCAGTCCCAAACACAGACCTTGTCCTAGTCCCAACTCCAGACCTAGTCCCAGTGCCAACCCCAAACCCCAGACCCAGTCCCAACCCCAGTTCCAGTTCCATCCCCAGTCCCAAACACAGACCTAGTCCCAACCCCAGTTCCAGTTCCAGCCCCAGTCCCAAACACATACTTAGTCCTAGTCCCAACCCCAGTCCCAACCCCAGTTCCAGTTCCATCCCCAGTCCCAAACACAGACCTAGTCCCAACCCCAGTTCCAACCCCAGTCCCAACCCAAGTCCCAACCCCAGTTCCAACCCCAGTCCCAGTCCCAGTCCCAACCCCAGTCCCAACCCCAATCCCAACCCCAGTCCCATCCCCAGTTCCAACCCCAGTCCCAACCCCAGTCCCAACCCCACCCAACCCCAGACCCCAGTCCCAACCCTAGTCCAACCCCAGTCCCAGCCCCAGACCCCAGACCCAGTACCCAGTTCCAGCCCCAGACCTAGTCCCAGACCCCAGACCTAGTCCCAACCCCAGACCCAGTCCCAACCCCAGTCCCAACCCCAGACGTAGTCCGACCCCCAGCCCACAGCCCCAGTCGACCATTGCAGCTACAGAGGTGTGGTTGGTGCTGGCGTTAATTAATGGATGAACACATGGAGCTCTTGTCAAACACATGTCATGGTCAGGGAGCGATCACTCCCAGCACACCGCCGCCATTAACTTCCCACACAAACACTAACTATAACACACTCACACACCATATACAGCCTAGAGTCTGTACACAAACGCCATTCCAGAGTGTTTATTTCTGCCTGGGCTAGGAGAGAAACATCTCCCCAGAAAGAGAACAGAAAATTGGACGTAGAAGAGAAGAAAATAAAGACTCAGAGGTAAACAGACTGGCATCCTTCTCCCATCCCAGTCCACCATTTTAAATACCTGTTAGCCAGACAGCCTGTCCTGAGGCCAGTTTGTGTGTGTGCGTGTTTGTGTGTGTGTGTGTGTGTGTGTGTGTGTGTGTGTGTGTGTGTGTATGTGTGTGTGTGTGTGTGTGTGTGTGTGTGTGTGTGTGTGTGTGTGTGTGTGTGTGTGTGTGTGTGTGTGTGTGTGTGTGTGTGTGTGTGTGCGTGTGTGTGTGTGTGTGTGTGTGTATGTGTGCATGTAAGTGGATGTGACTGAGATAGATGGCTGGTGGAATATATAGCTATTTCTCACAGCAAGCCCACTGGCCGCACCATAGCCTCTCTCCCACAGGACCCACATATCAACCCTACGTGTGTGTGTGTGTGTGTGTGTGTGTGTGTGTGTGTGTGTGTGTGTGTGTGTGTGTGTTGAGGGCAGTCAGAGAGGAGTACTTGCTTGTTTGTTTTGAATCCGCTAAGGTGTCTGTGTGTACACACGTTTGTTTACCAGGTGAATGTACTCTCACTCTCCCACAGCCTCTTGAGCACTGATCAAACATGTACAGTCATCAGAGAGAGTAATCACCTCTATTCTCACTGCTACCCTCTGGTCCCCCGCCTTCACGGTCTCTTCTTCTTTCTCTCTCTCTCCTTTTTCTGAATCACATGCTTTCCTTGTCTCAGGATGTCTGCCCAGCCCTAGTCTCTCTCTTTTTCTTCACTTACATTTTAGGTCATTTAGCAGATGCTCTTAAGGTTAAAAGCCTTGGTCAAGGTAACATCGACAGATTTATTTTGCCAAGTTAGCTTGGGGATTCAAACAAGTGACCTTTCAGTTACTGGCCTAACGCTCTTAACCACTAGCTTCCCTTTTCTCACTCATATATCATTTTCTCTCTCTCTATGCTGGGAGTGTTTGGTGCATGCTGGGAATTGTATGAGCCAGTGCGAGTGTTGTCTGAAGTTGGATCGCCTGTGTTTTCCTTCTTGTTTCCTTTTCTTGTTGGTGCATGATTAAGGTGATTATTTATTTTATTCATTTGTTGTGGTAGAATTAAGTATATTGTTTTTCTTGTCGGAATTGCCCTGGCTTTGGCGGAGATGGCGACCCACATGGAAACACCATCTCTGTCACTTCGGCATGGCTTTAGGTGTGTTACTGAAGCTACCGTCACTGTGGATGAGCTTCCAGTCGCCGTAAGAGAGAAGGTAGGCTATGAAAATATTGTTTATGCGTCGCGGATGAATAAAGCAGTTGTCTTTGGCTGTGCCGGATTAAGTGATATGACTTGCTATTCTATAAAATCATTTCTATGTAATTAATATTACCTGATTAAGCTAATCAGGTAAATAATTAACGGGGGGTAATTACAGTTAGGGCACCACGACAGAATGTTTATAGAGCTGTTATCTTCCAAATAAACTCTTAAAGACCTGGTAATCTTTTACGTCAGTAGCAGTCAATATTTAATCCTCACTTTATTTAGTCTCATCTGAAAGTTGTAAATTCTTGGTTATCTTTACGAACCCTGGCTAACAAGTTGAATCAGCAATACAACATTTGGTTTAATTATTTATTTACTAAATACCTAACTAATGACACAGAATTAATCATACATTGATGGACCTGGTGAAAGGAGCCGGTAGAGCGGCTGGTTACACAAAGAAAAGGGGGGGATTTGAGTGAAAGAGCGAGAAGACTGAGGAACAAAGGGAGAAGCTATGCTATCGTAAGTACAGTATGTTATGCATTCTAAATTACCGCCCATTTGAAAAAGGAGAATGCAATACATATTTACTTTGAGCTGCGCTTCGGTAGATGGGAGGCCACCATGGATCTCTGGTCCTCTGAAGACTGTCTAGTGGTGAACTGGAGCATGGTAGAATGGATACTCTGTCCATCCTCTCCTAGCCCATGTTTAGTTGGTGGAGGGGGTACCACTTCTTTAGTGAATAAGAGTTCAAAGTTCATGCCAAATTCCCATGCTATATGCTCATGCTATATTCTGGCTGGTATAATCGAAATTCATCCTTCCGGTGTGTAGGTCATCACCTTCACATTGAAATTCGATGCCAATTGCGTTAAGTTCTTGCTGATGTTGGCTTAGTCCTGCAGGTGGTCTTTCAACGTGGGGACTGCCAGTCCGCACGTCCTTGGAACAGAAAGGTACATTTCCGTCAAGTGCTTATATAGGAGGGGAGAGAAGGGCGTGTTTCATAGTTTATAACGAATGTCTATTCACATGGGCAGGGCCACTGAGTTGAGCATAGCTCACTCATGAAAACCCAATTCTCTCATTTGGAAGCTAAAATTACATTTAATCTTTTCACAAATAGTTTCATATTTAAACATTTAAATTGCACAACAATTCCATGTGAATCTGATAACTAGAATGTGTAGACTTTCCAGTTTATGTCGTCCTATCATAAGTAATAATATCTCAGACGCCAACTGATCTGGCATCATATTAATTTAGTACCAACGCATATTTTCAGCTGGTTGGATTACCAAAATATGGTTCCATTTCCCATCTTTTGATGTCATCAGACTCTCTTTCAATGTTAACAAAGGGATTTTCAATAGTCACATCGGTAGAGTAGAGAGAGGAAAAAGGGGAAAGGTATTTATGGGGGTCATAAACCTCCCCCACTCAGGCCACCGTCATGACACAGTGGTGGTTTTTCTTAAAGAAGAGCGTCTTGTTGATTGAATGGTTGAGCATGGCGTACTTATTAAAGGTATTATTTACCTTCATTTAACCAGGCAAGTCAGTTAAGAACAAGTTCTTATTTTCAATGACGGCCTAGGAACAGTGGGTTAACTGGTCTAGGAACAGTGGGTTAACTGGCCTAGGAACAGTGGGTTAACTGGTCTAGGGACAGTGGGTTAACTGGTCTAGGAACAGTGGGTTAACTGGTCTAGGATCAGTGGGTTAACTGGTCTAGGAACAGTGGGTTAACTGGTCTAGGAACAGTGGGTTAACTGGTCTAGGAACAGTGGGTTAACTGGTCTAGGAACAGTGGGTTAACTGGTCTAGGAACAGTGGGTTAACTGGTCTAGGAACAGTGGAACAGTGGGTTAACTGGTCTAGGAACAGTGGAACAGTGGGTTAACTGGTCTAGGATCAGTGGGTTAACTGGTCTAGGAACAGTGGGTTAACTGGCCTAGGAACAGTGGGTTAACTGGCCTAGGAACAGTGGGTTAACTGCCTGTTCAGGGGCAGAACAACAGATTTGTACCTTGTCAGCTTGGGGATTTGAACTTGCAACCTTCCGGTTACTAGTCCAACGCCCTAACCACTAGGCTACCCTGCCGCCCCAACTTGTTTATTCAAGTTGCGCCATTTTTTCTCCGTCAACAAGGGTAAAGATTTAGAATAAGCTGTTGAAGCGCGAGTTATTGCGGTTTGGGAACTTTGCAAGTGCAATTAACCCTTTGGGTTGCAAACACCTGGCTCTGAAACAGGTCGTTTCAAACACCTGGCTCTGAAACAGGTTATATCATTTCAAACACCTGGCTGTGAAACAGGTTATGTCGTTTCAAACACCTGGCTGTGAACCAGGTTATGTCGTTTCAAACACCCAGCTCTGAAACAGGTTATGTATTTTCGGCGACAGGTGTTTCTGTTTTTGGACTCACCGGAGCAGACTTTGGAGTTATCGTTTAAAGTCAAGTATGACAAGAGACTGTATTTGGCTTATTCTAGTATGGATAGTCAACAGTGTTTTAAGTGTGGAAATGTTGGCCATAAGCAACATACTTGCGTGAAAAGGGAGAAGGTAGAGGGAGGGGTGCAGGTGGTCATCGTAACGCCTGGGCCCACTGATGTAGGAAGAGGTGGGCCGACAGTGTTAGAGCAGTCACAAGAACCTGTTGCTGAGGAACAAGTTGTCCTTGTTGAGGGTACGGAGTTGCAGCTTGTACCAGAGGGGAACATAGTCTGTTAAGCAGCAGAAAAATAATGCTGTAGGAGGTCAGGACAGATCTGGGGAGCCATTTCCTCAGACTGGTGAGGGGATGCCCACTATGAGTAATGGGGTACAGGAGGGGGTTCAGGTGGGGCTAGTCTCCCAGGTAGTGGAGGAGATGCCCACTATGAGTAATGGGGTACAGGAGAAATCTTGATCATTTTGTTCCTTAGACAAGCCAGCAAAAGGAGAGCTTTTCAATGTAAAACTGCTTCGTGAAAATGACTATATAAATGCAATTAGATATAACGGCATATGTTCCCACAACGTCCTGAGAAGTGTGACTGAGAAGCAATTCATTGGTAATAATTATGTAATTAACCTAAGTAACTTCCAGAAAATTAGAGGAATGTAAAATAAATTGTTACAAAAAAAGAAGTCACTAACACTTACAGCAGGTCACGTCTCAGAAGGTCACTAACACTTACAGTAGGTCACGTCTCAGAAGGTCACTAACACTTACAGCAGGTCACGTCCCAGAAGGTCACTAACACTTACAGTAGGTCACGTCCCAGAAGGTCACTAACACTTACAGTAGGTCACGTCCCAGAAGGTCACTAACACTTACAGCAGGTCACGTCCCAGAAGGTCACTAACACTTACAGTAGGTCACGTCCCAGAAGGTCACTAACACTTACAGTAGGTCACGTCCCAGAAGGTCACTAACACTTACAGTAGGTCACGTCCCAGAAGGTCACTAACACTTACAGCAGGTCACGTCCCAGAAGGTCACTAACACTTACAGCAGGTCACGTCCCAGAAAGTCACTAAGACTTACAGTAGGCCATGTCCCAGAAGGTCACTAACACTTACAGTAGGTCACGTCCCAGAAGGTCACTAATACTTACAGCAGGTCACGTCCAGAATGACACCCTATTTCCAATAAAGTGCACTACTTTTTACCAGGGTAAGGCACTATCTAGTGAATAGGGTACAATTTGGGATGCAAAGATTTTGAAAAATACATTGTGCGATTTACTTGGTTTTTGGAAGGAAGCATAATGTCTGGCCTGAGTGTCATTGCTGTGATGAGCTGCTTTCCCAGGTCAACTTTCAGCTGCCAGTCTGGAGCTGCTTTCCCAGGTCAACTTTCAACTGCCAGTCTTGAGCTGTTGCGAGAAGACCTGTGTAGGCTACAAAGGCCAGGTCTTCCAGGAGTCACCTTGCCCACCAGCAGTGTGCCATAGCTGTGCCTTGATGACAGCTTCAAATTAAATAATGTGTTTCGCAGATGTTGCGGGTGTAGTCAAAATGCTTGTGTTTGTAGCGCCAACAGTGCAGTAAAATATCTAACAATTTCACAACAATACACACATGCTTTATCCCTCAGTCAAACATCTTGCCAACACTACTTACCGGTTTTTCTGTGAAGGATGGGATCTGTGTGTCTTGAATAGCGAACTTGTCCGCTGGCTTCCCCTTCTTCAGTACCAGGGATCTAGAATTCGCTGACTTCCCCTTCTTCAGTACCAGGGATCTAGAATTCGCTGACTTCCCCTTCTTCAGTACCAGGGATCTAGAATTCGCTGACTTCCCCTTCTTCAGTACCAGGGATCTAGAATTCGCTGACTTCCCCTTCTTCAGTACCAGGGATCTAGATTTCGCTGACTTCCCCTTCTTCAGTACCAGGGATCTAGAATTCGCTGACTTCCCCTTCTTCAGTACCAGGGATCTAGAATTCGCTGACTTCCCCTTCTTCAGTACCAGGGATCTAGAATTCGCTGACTTCCCCTTCTTCAGTACCAGGGATCTAGAATTCGCTGACTTCCCCTTCTTCAGTACCAGGGATCTAGAATTCGCTGACTTCCCCTTCTTCAGTACCAGGGATCTAGAATTCTCTGGCTTCCCTTTCTTCAGTACCAGGGATCTAGAATTCGCTGACTTCCCCTTCTTCAGTACCAGGGATCTAGAATATTCGCTGGCTTGAAGCTCATCCGGGCCCGGGTGACAAGGTTCTCTAACATCTTCAGAATCCACATACTCCCTGGGAAGGATGTTGTTGTCACAGTCATGTCTTCTATGAAGGCTCTGATAGGTTGTCACACGCCAGACATGGTCAGCGTGCCTCGTCCATCCCATGGCAAGGGCCGAACAGGATCACTGAAATGATGCAACCAGTGGGGATTCCATTGTCAAGCTTGTGCCATTCTGATGTTGTGAACCCAGAGATAACTTTTTTGGTAGTCCAGTTTGAGATCCCTGATCCTTGTACTATATAGGGAACAGGGAGCAATTTGGGATGCTTCCTTCGATAGACTAACACTCCCATCCAACATCTGCCTGGGTGCCTCCCTGATTAATCTGTTGTGTTTAGAAATAGGAAGTGTTATTGGGTGTTATAGTGCAGTCCAGAGGAAGAGGTTGCACAGCTTTAAACATGACTGAAGGACTTGTGTGCGTGTGTGAGATTGTGTGAGATTGTGTGTGTGTGTGTGTGTGTGTGCGTGTGTGAGATGTGTGTGTGTGTGTGTGTGTGTGTGTGTGTGTGTGTGTGTGTGTGTGTGTTTGTGTGTGTGTGTGTGTGTGTGTGTGTGTGTGTGTTTGTGTGTGCGTGTGTGAGATTGTGTGTGTGTGTGTGTGTTTGTGTGTGCGTGCCTATGTGTCAATTGTCTTAAAATAACCTCACCCGTGAAACGCCTGACACATCGCAGCCGCCTCAGAAGAGACTGTTTTAGCAGGGATTTATTTTGTGGAATGAATTACCAAGTATAATTAAAACCTTAATCTCTTTTTTTCCCTCAATTTTTTGGGGGGGATTCGAACCCAGAGAAGCAATCCAAAATTAATTTACCGCATCACTGAGTAGTATTAATGCTTTGCCAGTATCTCTCTCTCGTTCTCTCTCTCACTCTCTCTGAGTCCGTAACATGGGGCCTGAGAAGAGGAGATCTGGGTTGTTATGTTGGTGTGTAATCATGGGGAGAGGAACAATACACAGGGGCTGCAGTGTATTAGCCCTATTAGTCAGCCCTGTATTGTCATAATAGTCAGCCCTGTATTGTCCTATTTGTCAGCCCTGTATTGTCCTATCAGTCAGCCCTGTATTGTCCTATTAGTCAGCCCTGTATTGTCCTATTAGTCAGCCCTGTATTGCCCTATTAGTCAGCCCTGTATTGCCCTATTAGTCAGCCCTGTATTGTCCTATTAGTCAGCCCTGTGTTAGTCCTAATAGTCAGCCCTGTATTGTCCTATTAGTCAGCCCTGTATTGTCATATTAGTCAGCCCTGTATTGTCCTATTAGTCAGCCCTGTATTGTCCTATTAGTCAGCCCTGTATTGCCCTATTAGTCAGCCCTGTATTGTCCTATTAGTCAGCCCAGTGTTAGTCCTAATAGTCATCCCTGTAATGTCCTAATAGTCAGCCCTGTATTGTCCTATTAGTCAGCCCTGTATTGTCCTATTAGTCAGCCCTGTATTGTCCTATTAGTCAGCCCTGTATTGTCCTATTAGTCAGTCATGTATTGTCCTATTAGTCAGCCCTGTATTGTCCTAATAATCAGCCCTCTATTGTCCTAATAGTCAGCCCTGTATTGTCCTATTAGTCAGCCCTGTATTGTCCTAATAGTCAGCCCTGTATTGTCCTAATAGTCAGCCCTGTATTGTCCTATTAGTCAGCCCTGTATTGTCCTATTAGTCAGCCCTGTATTGTCCTAATAGTCAGCCCTGTGTTAGTCCTAACAGTCAGCCCGGTATTGTCCTAACAGTCAGCCCTGTATTGTTTTAACAGTCAGCCCTGTGTTAGTCCTAATAGTCAGCCCTGTGTTAGTCCTAACAGTCATCCCTGTCTTAGTCCTAACAGTCAGCCCTGTGTTAGTCCTAACAGTCAGCACTGTATTAGTCCTAACAGTCAGCCCTGTGTTAGTCCTAACAGTCAGCCCTGTGTTAGTCCTAATAGTCAGCCCGGTGTTAGTCCTAATAGTCAGCCCTGTATTGTCCTAACAGTCAGCCCTGTGTTAATCCTAACAGTCAGCCCTATATTAGTCCTAACAGTCAGCCCTGTATTGTCCTAACAGTCAGCCCTGTGTTAGTCCTAATAGTCAGCCCTGTATTGTCCTTAGTTAGTCAGCCCCTGTGTTAGTCCTAACTGTCAGCCCTGTGTTAGTCCTAACAGTCAGCCCTGTGTTAGTCCTAACAGTCAGCACTGTATTAGTCCTAACAGTCAGCCCTGTGTTAGTCCTAACAGTCAGCCCTGTGTTAGTCCTAATAGTCAGCCCTGTGTTAGTCCTAATAGTCAGCCCGGTGTTAGTCCTAACAGTCAGCCCTGTATTGTCCTAACAGTCAGCCCTGTGTTAGTCCTAATAGTCAGCCCTGTATTGTCCTATTAGTCAGCCCTGTGTTAGTCCTAATAGTCAGCCCTGTGTTAGTCCTAATAGTCAGCCCTGTGTTTAGTCCTAACAGTCAGCCCTGTGTTAGTCCTAATAGTCAGCCCTGTGTTAGTCCTAACAGTCAGCCGTGTGTTAGTCCTAACAGTCAGCCCTGTATTAGTCCCTGTGTTAGTCCTAAATTGTCCTATTAGTCAGCCCTGTGTTAGTCCTAACTAGTCAGCCCTGTGTTAGTCCTAACAGTCAGCCCTGTGTTAGTCCTAATAGTCAGCCCTGTGTTAGTCCTAACAGTCAGCCGTGTGTTAGTCCTAACAGTCAGCCCTGTATTAGTCCTAAAAGTCAGCCCTGTGTTAGTCCTAACTGTCAGCCCTGTGTTAGTCCTAACAGTCAGCCCTGTGTTAGTCCTAACAGTCAGCCCTGTGTTAGTCCTAACAGTCAGCCCTGTGTTAGTCCTAACAGTCAGCCCTGTGGAGAACAACGCTTTTGTGTACTTCTTTCTGCCCCCATCTCTGAGGGAATGTGCGAGTGTGTGTTTGCATGCGTGTGTGTATTTTGCAGTGTGTGATTGTATTTAGCTTGGTAGAGGTAAAACCACATTGCCAATATGTTCACGTGTGTGTGTGTGTGTGTGTGTGTGTGAGCCTAGCCCAGAGATCGCTAACACATCTGCCAGTCCTTAGCTGGAGGGTTTGCGCCACTGGCTAATATAGTGAAGGCTTGCTAATGTGCTTTATTGCTGGAGAATTAATTGACGTAGCTATTGCCTCTGCTGTCTGTCCGGCAACCTGCTCCGACCACCAGATTAGCCTAGCGAGGAGAGAGAACGCTAGTCTGTGTGTGTGTAGGTGTGTGTGCGTCTGTGTGTATGTGTCTGTGTGTAACGATTGGAGAAACGAAGGAGAAGAGGACCAAAGTGCAGCGTGGTACGTATTCATAATAACTTTAATAAAGATGAATACTGAACAAAAACAACAAACTGACAAACAAACAGTTCTGTAAGGTGCAACAAAAACACTAAACAGAAAATAACTACCCACAACCCATAGTGGGAAAACAGGCTGCCTAAGTATGGTTCTCAATCAGAGACAATGATTGACAGCTGCCTCTGATTGGGAACCATACCAGGCCAAAACCAGAAATGCCCACCCCAACTGACGCCCTGACTAAAATAGAGACATAAAAAAGGAACTAAGGTCAGAACGTGACACTGTGTTTGCATGTGTGTGTGTATTTTACTGTCTATGAAAGTGAATTTTTCAGACTTGGTAGAGGTAAAACCATATTATCAACACACTCTCACCAACCACTCAAATGGCTGTTGTCAAGTTGTTGTGGATGAGAGAGAGAGAGAGAGAGAGAGAGAGAGAGAGAGAGAGAGAGAGAGAGAGAGAGAGAGAGAGAGAGAGAGAGAGAGAGAGAGAGAGAGAGAGAGATTCAACAAAAACTACCTTATACACACAAATCTAAGTAGAGGAATGGAATAAGAATATATAAATATAAATATATGGATGAGCAATGATCGAGCGGCATAGGCAAGATGCAATAGATGGTATAAAATACAGTATACACATATGAAATGAGTAATGCAAGATATGTAAACATTATTAAAGTGACAAGTGATCTATTTATTAAAGTGGCAAATGATTTCAAGTCTGTATGTAGGCAGCAGCCTCTCTGTGTTAGTGATGGCTGTTTAACAGACTGATGGCCTTGAGAGAGCTGTTTTTCAATCTCCCGGTCCCAGCTTTGATGCACCTGTACTGACCTTGCCTTCTGGATGGTAGCGGGCTGAACAGGCAGTGGCACGGGTGTTTGTTGTCCTTGATAATCTTTATGGCCTTCCTGTGACATCGGGTGGTGTAGTTGTCCTGGAGGGCAGGTAGTTTGCCCCCGGTGATGTGTTGTGCAGACCTCACTATCCTCTGGAGAGCCTTACGGTTGTGGGCGGAGCAGTTGCCATACCAGGCGGTGATACAGCCCGACAGGATGCTCTCGATTGTACATCTGTAGAAGTTTGAGTGCTTTTGGTGACAAGCCGACTTTCCTCAGCCTCCTGAGGTTGAAGAGGCTCTGCTGCGCCTTCTTCACAAAGCTGTCTGTGTGGGTGGACCACAGAGCGGAGTCGAGACCCAGGGTCTCGAGCTTGACGACGAGTTTGGAGGGTACTATGGTGTTAAATGCTGAGCTGTAGTCAATGAACAGCATTCTCACATAGGTATTCCTCTTATCCAAATGGGTTAGGGCAGTGTGCAGTGTGGTTGCGATTTCGTAGTCTGTGGACCTATTGGGGCGGTAAGAAAATTGGAGTGGGTCTAGGGTGTCATGTAGGGTGGAGGTGATATGGTCCTTGACTAGTCTCTCAAAGCACTTCATGATGACGGAAGTGAGTTCTACGGGGCGGTAGTCATTTAGCTCAGTTACCTTAGCTTTCTTGGGAACAGGAACAATGGTGGCCCTCTTGAAGCATGTGGGAACAGCAGACTGGGATAATGATTGATTGAATATGTCCGTAAACACACCAGCCAGCTGGTCTGCGCATGCTCTGAGGACGCGGCTGGGGATGCTGTCTGGGCCTGCAGCCTTGCGAGGGTTAACACGTTTAAATGTTTTACTCACGTCGGCTGCAGTAAAGGAGAGTCCGCAGGTTTTGGTAGTGGGCCGCGTCAGTGGCACTGTATTGTCCTCAAAGCGAGCAAAAAAGTTATTAAGTCTGTCTGGGAGCAAGACATCCTGGTCCACGACGGGGCTGGTTTTCTTTTTGTAATCCGTGATTGACTGTAGACCCTCCCACATACCTCTTGTGTCTGAGCCGTTGAATTGTGACTCTACTTTGTCTCTATACTGACGCTTAGCTGTTTGATTGCCTTGCGGAGGGAATAGCTACACTGTTTGTATCCGGTCATGTTTCCGGTCACCTTGCCTTGGTTAAAAGCAGTGGTTCGCGCTTTCAGTTTTGCGCGAATGCTGCCATCAATCCACGGTTTCTGGTTTGGGAATGTTTTAATCGTTGCTGTGGGTATAACATCACCGATACACTTTCTAATGAACTCGCTCACCGAATCAGTGTATTCGTCAATGTTGTTGTTGAATGCAATGAGGAACATATCCCAATCCATGTGATCGAAGCAGTCTTGAAGCATGGAATTAGATTGGTTGGACCAGCGTTGAACAGACCTGAGCGCTGGAGCTTCTTGTTTTCGTCTCTGTCTGTAGGCTGGAAGCAACAAAATGGAGTCGTGGTCAGCTTTTCCGAAAGGAGGGCAGGGGAGGGCCTTATATGCATCACGGAAATTAGAATAACAATGATCCAGGGTTTTACCAGCCCTGGTTGCGCAATCGATATGCTGATAGAATTTAGGGAGTCGTGTTTTCAGATTAGCCTTGTTAAAATCCCCAGCTACAATGAATGCAGCCTCAGGATATGTGGTTTCCAGTTTACATAGAGTCAAATAAAGTTCGTTCAGGGCCATCGATGTGTCTGCTTGGGGGGAAAACATACGGCTGTGATTATAATCGAAGAGAATTCCCTTGGTAGATAATGCGGTCGACATTTGATTGTGAGGAATTCTAAGTCAGGTGAACAGAAGGACTTGAGTTCCTGTATGTTGTTATGATCACACCACGTCTCGTTAACCATAAGTCATAAACCCCGTCCCTCTTCTTACCAGAAAGATGCTTGTTTCTGTCGGTGCGATGCGTGAAGAAACCAGCTGGCTGCACCGACTCCGATAGCGTCTCTCCAGTGAGCCATGTTTCTGTGAAGCAAAGAACGTTACAGTCTCTGATGTCTCTCTGGAATGCTACCCATGCTCAGATTTCATCAACCTTGTTGTCAAGAGACTGGACATTGGCGAGTAGTATGCTAGGGAGTCGTGCACGATGTGCCTGTCTCCGGAGCCTGACCAGAAGACCGCTTCATTTGACCCTTTTACGGCGTCGTTGTTTTGGTTCGCCGGCTGGGATCCGATCCATTGTCCTGGGTGGAAGGCAAAACACAGGATCTGCTTCGGGAAAGTCATATTCATGGTCGTAATGATGGTGAGTTGATGTTGCTCTTATATTCAGTAGTTCCTCCCGACTGTATGTAATGAAACCTAAGATTACCTGGGGTACCAATGTGTAACAAATAACACGTAAAAAAACAAAATACTGCATAGTTTCCTAGGAATGCGAAGCGAGGCGGCCATCTCTGTCGGCACCGGAAGTAACATGACTAGACCCAGCCTCATCTACACCACCATCTATAACATGACTACACCCAGCCTCATCTACACCACCATCTATAACCTGACTAGACACAGCCTCATCTACACCACCATCTATAACCTGACTAGACACAGCCTCATCTACACCACCATCTATAACATGACTACACCCAGCCTCATCTACACCACCATCTATAACATGACTACACCCAGCCTCATCTACACCACCATCTATAACATGACTACACCCAGCCTCATCTACACCACCATCTATAACATGACTACACCCAGCCTCATCTACACCCCCATCTATAGCCTGACTAGACACAACCTCACCTACACCATCATCTATAACATGACTAGACCCAGCCTCATCTACACCACCATCTATAACATGACTACACCCAGCCTCATCTACACCACCATCTATAACATGACTACACCCAGCCTCATCTACACCCCCATCTATAGCCTGACTAGACACAACCTCATCTACACCACCATCTATAACATGACTACACCCAGCCTCATCTACACCCCCATCTATAGCCTGACTAGACACAACCTCACCTACACCACCATCTATAGCCTGACTACACCCAGCCTCATCTACACCACCATCTATAACATGACTACACCCAGCCTCATCTACACCACCATCTATAACTTGACTACACCCAGCCTCATCTACACCACCATCTATAACATGACTACACCCAGCCTCATCTACACCACCATCTATAACATGACTACACCCAGCCTCATCTACACCACCATCTATAGCCTGACTACAAACAGCCTCATCTACACCCCCATCTATAGCCTGACTAGACACAACCTCACCTACACATCATCTATAACATGACTAGACCCAGCCTCATCTACACCACCATCTATAGCCTGACTAGACACAACCTCACCTCACCACCATCTATAGCCTGACTATACCCAGCCTCATCTAAACATCTATAACATGACTACACCCAGCCTCATCTACACCACCATCTATAACTTGACTACACCCAGCCTCATCTACAAACATGACTACACCCAGCCTCATCTACACCACCATCTATAACATGACTACACCCAGCCTCACCTAACCACCATCTATAACATGACTACACCCAGCCTCATCTACACCACCATCTATAACATGACTACACCCAGCCTCATCTACACCACCATCTATGACATGACTACACCCAGCCTCATCTACACCACCATCTATAACATGACTGTGCCTCACCTACACCACCATCTATAGCCTGACCACACCCAGCCTCATCTACACCACCATCTATAACATGACTACACCCAGCCTCATCTACACCACCATCTATGCCTGACTGTGCCTCATCTACACCACCATCTATAACATGCCTACACCCAGCCTCATCTACACCACCATCTATAGCCTGACTACACCCAGCCTCATCTACACCACCATCTATAGCCTGACCACACCCAGCCTCATCTACACCACCATCTATAACAAACATGCCTCATCTACACCACCATCTATAACATGACTATACACAGCCTCATCTAAACCATCTATAGCCTGACTACACCCAGCCTCATCTACACCACCATCTATAACATGCCTACACCCAGCCTCATCTACAACCATCTATGTCTGACTACACCCAGCCTCATCTACACCACCATCTATAGCCTGACCACACCCAGCCTCATCTACACCACCATCTATAACATGACTACACCCAGCCTCATCTACACCACCATTCATTCTTCCAGATAAAAATGTGTAGCAGTGAGACCTTAGTGGCTAGTTTACTAGATTGTCTGTATACAATAGGAGGGGATGACACAGTGGTTTGGAGGGGGATCAATGCTGTGAGGTGGATTGGGCTATTTGTTTACAAACATGTGTTGTGTGTGTGTGTGTGTGTGTGTGTGTGTGTGTGTGTGTGTGTCTGTGTGTGTGTGTGTGTGTGTGTGTGTGTGTGTGTGTGTGTGTCTGTGTGTGTGTGTGTGTGTGTATGTGTGTGTGTGTACAAACATGTCTGTGTGTACCGGTGTGTATATGTGTGTGTGTGTACAAACATGTCTGTGTGTACCGGTGTGTATATGTGTGTGTGTGTACCGGTGTGTATATGTGTGTCTGTGTGTACCGGTGTGTATATGTGTGTGTGTACCGTGTGTGTACATGTGTGTGTGTGTACCGGTGTGTATATGTGTCTGTGTGTACAAACATGTATGTGTGTGAGTGTATAAGTGTGTAAATGTGTGTGAGTACCGGTGTGTATATGTGTGTGAGTGTACAAACATGTCTGTGTGTACCGGTGTGTATATGTGTGTGTGTGTACAAACATGTCTGTGTGTACCGGTGTGTATAAGTGTGTGAGTGTACAAACATGTCTGTGTGTACCGGTGTGTATATGTGTGTGAGTACCGGTGTGTATATGTGTGTGAGTGTACATTCCCTTGTTGTTGCGGTGAAAAGGGATCGAGGGGATCGATGAAGCATTTGTTTTGTTTAGTTAAATGATCGCCGTGGAGACAGAGAGGAGCACTCCCTCTTGTGTCCCTGAGGGAAGAGAAGACAAATGGGTATCAAACCACATCATCCCTCTCGCAGGCTCAGTGTCTCTGTGTCTCCTCCATTGTTTCCGTGTCTCTCTGTCTCTCTCATTGTCTCTAAGTGTCTCTCTCGTTGTCTCTAAGTGTCTCCCTCAGTCTCTGTATCGCTCTGTCTATCTCTGTCTCTCAGTCTCTCTGTCTCTCCCAATTGTCTCTCTCAGTATCTCTCAGTATATCTCAGTGTCTCTCACGTTGTCTCTCGTTGTCTCTCTGATTGTCTCTTTCACTGTCTCTCAGTGCCTCTCTCAGTATCTCTTATTGTCTCCCAGTGTCTCCCTCTGTGTCTCCCTGTGTCTCTCTCTGTGTCTCTGTGTCTCTCAGTATCTCTCTCAATGTCTCTCTGTGTCTCTCAGTGTCTCTCTCAATGTCTCTCTGTGTCTCTCAGTGTCTCTCTCAATGTCTCTCTGTGTCTCTCAGTGTCTCTCTCAATGTCTCTCTGTGTCTCTCTGTGTCTCTCTGTGTCTCCCAGTATTTCTCTCAATGTCTATCTGTGTCTCTCAGTGTCTCTCTCAATGTCTCTCTGTGTCTCTCTGTCTCTCCCAGTATCTCTCTCAATGTCTCTCTGTGTCTCTCAGTAACTCTCTCAATGTCTCTATCTCTCTTAGTGTCTCACAGTTTCTCTGTGTCCCTGTGTTATTCTCATTGTCTTTCAGTGTCTCTCTCAGTATCTCTGTCAGTCAGGGGTTGTAACCGAAATTATTTTCCAATCGATTAATTCTGAACAGGAGCATATTTATTTGTTCCTTTCCAAAATAAAGTTCTTAACTGGTTCGAACACCCCAAAAAGTAACAGTTTATATCGTTCCTTTCTGTTCCTTTTTAAACCTCCGTAATCATTTAGATTTTTACATTTAGCTCGACATTAAATAACTTCACTAAGGGAAGGCTTGGCTTGAAGCGCTGGGCATCTTGTTATGACATGAATGATCTGAATTAGGCATTATTATTACATCATTTTACCTACAGAGGAGCGGCTTCTATGAAGGAAATTTGAATGCTTTTAAACTTCTGATTTTCGGATAACTTTGGACCAGAGCTAGCTTGTGTTTGCAGAGTGGCACCAGAATTTTGTAGTTAATGAAACACAATGTGAAATATGATAACTATAGTATCCTCAACTAGCATTGAAAAAGTTCTTCCAGATAAACAATGTCTCTTCCTCATTTCTGAATCACACTTCTCTGCCAAGTCCCCAACAACTAGATGTTCCGGTTTTCAGGGGAAATGCAAAGAGCGCCTGTGATGCAACTTCCACTTTTGGACTTTAACAAGGCGACACTTCATCTTAGCTCCTCCTCCACATTTACTGGATTGGTTGAACAGTACAGAAGAGAACCTCCCCCAACTGTTTTTTTTCCTTCTCGTCAAGACCAGTAAGTTGAGATCTAGTTTCGGGCATTCATTTTATGCCTGCTACGTGAAGTTAGTAGGCTACAGTAGCCTATGGTAACGTCAGTACGGTAGCCTATGGAAACGTCAGTACGGTAGCCTATGGAAACATCAGTACGGTAGCCTATGGTAACGTCAGTACGGTAGCCTATGGTAACGTCAGTACGGTAGCCTATGGAAACGTCAGTACGGTAGCCTATGGAAACGTCAGTACGGTAGCCTATGGTAACGTCAGTACGGTAGCCTATGGTAACGTCAGTACGGTGGCCTATGGTAACGTCAGTACGGTAGCCTATGGTAACGTCAGTACGGTAGCCTATGGAAACGTCAGTACGGTAGCCTTTGGAAACGTCAGTACGGTAGCCTATGGTAACGTCAGTACGGTAGCCTATGGTAACGTCAGTACGGTGGCCTATGGTAACGTCAGTACGGTAGCCTATGGTAACGTCAGTACGGTAGCCTATGGTAACGTCAGTACGGTAGCCTATGGTAACGTCAGTACGGTAGCCTATGGTAACGTCAGTATGGTAGCCTATGGTAACGTCAGTACAGTAGCCTATGCTTCGGAGGGGGAGGGGCAGGTAATCTACACACAAACCCTTATGATTTAAGAGTTTCAGCTGGCAGGCAGACACTGTTTCTGAGTGACAGAGCGAGGGCTTTGCAAAGACACTTTGTTGCATTTCCTGAGGGACTGGAACAAAATGCCTGGAACATAAAATAAATCTATTAACCAGTTCCCATGCTTTTAAAACAACGGTTCTGTTCCAGAACAGTATAGATCACTTTTGTTTCCGGTTCTGATTCTGTTCCCTGAACCGGTTCTAATCCCTGCTTTCAGTATCTTTCTGTGTCTCTCAGTATCTCTCTCATTGTTTCTAAGTGTATCTTAGTGTCTGTGGGACTGGAGCTGGCATCAGCTCTGCTGTGCCGTGACTCCACTGACTGACTGACAGACTGACTGACTGAGTGCAATGGCATTTGTCAGACTGAAGACTGACTGACTGCTGTGAGCAGGTAGATAGAAAATACTGTACATGCAGATGTGTATCCCTATAATGAGGTTCTTGTCTGTCTTTGTGACCATCTGGGTTTCACCCTGGGTGGTTCGTACACCACAATATATTATTTAACCTTTATTTTAACTAGGCAAGTCAGTTAAGAACAAATTCTTATTTACAATAACGGCCTACCCCGGACGATGCTGGGCCAAATGTGCGCCAATCTATGGGACAGCACCACCCTATGGGACAGCACCACCTTATGGGACAGCACCACCTTATGGGACAGCACCACCCTATGGGACAGCACCACCTTATGGGACAGCACCACCTTATGGGACAGCACCACCCTATGGGACAGCACCACCTTATGGGACAGCACCACCTTATGGGACAGCACCACCCTATGGGACAGCACCACCCTATGGGACAGCACCACCCTATGGGACAGCACCACCCTATGGGACAGCACCACCCTATGGGACAGCACCACCCTATGGGACAGCACCACCTATGGGACAGCACCACCCTATGGGACAGCACCACCCTATGGGACAGCACCACCCTATGCACCACCTTATCACGTCCGGTTGTGATAGAGCCTGGATTCAAAACAGGGTGTCTGCAGTGTGGCACTGAGATGCAGTGTCTTAGACCACTGATCCAGGGTCTGTAGTGATGCAGTGTCTTAGACCACTGAACCAGGGTCTGTAGTGATGCAGTGTCTTAGACCACTGAACCAGGGTCTGTAGTGATGCAGTGTCTTAGACCACTGAACCAGGGTCTGTAGTGATGCAGTGTCTTAGACCACTGAACCAGGGTCTGTAGTGATGCAGTGTCTTAGACCACTGAACCAGGGTCTGTAGTGATGCAGTGTCTTAGACCACTGAACCAGGGTCTGTAGTGATGCAGTGTCTTAGACCACTGAACCAGGGTCTGTAGTGATGCAGTGTCTTAGACCACTGTACCAGGGTCTGTAGTGATGCCTCTAGCACTGAGATGCAGTCTCTTAGACCACTGAACCAGGGTCTGTAGTGATGCCTCTAGCACTGAGATGCAGTCTCTTAGACCACTGAACCAGGGTCTGTAGTGATGCCTCTAGCACTGAGATGCAGTGTCTTAGACCACTGTACCAGGGTTTGTAGTGATGCCTCTAGCACTGAGATGCAGTGTCTTAGACCACTGAACCAGGGTCTGTAGTGATGCAGTGTCTTAGACCACCGAACCAGGGTCTGTAGTGATAAAGTGTCTTAGACCACTGAACCAGGGTCTGTAGTGATGCAGTGTCTTAGACCACTGAACCACTAAGTTTTTCCTAGCAACCGTGCTTCTACACCTGCATTGCTTGCTGTTTGGGGTTTTAGGCTGGGTTTCTGTACAGCACTTTGAGATATCAGCTGATGTACGAAGGGCTATATGAATACATTTGATTTGATTTGATTTGAACCAGGGTCTGTAGTGATGCAGTGTCTTAGACCGTGGAACCAGGGTCTGTAGTGACGCCTCTAGCACTGACATGCAGTGCTTAGACCACTGTACCAGGGTCTGTAGTGATGCCTCTAGCACTGAGATGCAGTGTCTTAGACTGCTGAACCAGGGTCTCTAGTGATGCCTCTAGCACAGAGATGCAGTGTCTTAGACTGCTGAACCAGGGTCTGTAGTGATGCCTCTAGCACTGAGATGCAGTGTCTTAGACCGCTGAACCAGGGTCTGTAGTGATGCCTCTAGCACAGAGATGCAGTGTCTTAGACCACTGAACCAGGGTCTGTAGTGATGCCTCTAGCACAGAGATGCAGTGTCTTAGACCGCTGAACCACTTGGGAGCCGCTATACTTTGTCAGCACACTGAACTAAAGGCTATTAGAAAAGGGATACAGATTGGGAGCGACAATGGGTATTATTCAGTTTCCGTTAGAAGGTACTATTCCACTGTTACGTTCCCCAGTTTCTGTGTTGTGGTTTGTGTATTTGTACGTGCTTCAGCTTCAGGAAATTGCTTCCTGGAATCCCCCAAGCAGCTGATTGGTCGACTCCATGGCTAATTGGAGCTGACCCCGCCCCCTCGTCAGGATACAGCTGTATCCCATCAGACTCCTTCTGAAGCAATATAAGCCAGTGTTCTGTTGCTCAGAAAATATATTATTTTGCTCAGAGAAGAGAGATAGCCTGTGTTGGTTGTTGTTAGGAAAAAGATGATTAGTATGTTGGTTTTTGTGAAGTATTTTGTAGCAGTACTGCGGAGGTATGTTTATGCCCAAAGGACTGTTTTGATTATTGAACTTGTTTGTACTTTTCTGTTTCATTTGTTCCCAGGGGGGGAAGGGGAAGGCACCTTGGAAGTGCTTAGGCAAGAGGCCTGCGGGCATACATATACCCGTAGTATATACTCTGTCTATACACACTAGGTATGACCTGGGTGGCCCACCCCCTGTATTTTGGTTAGCGCACCAGGTGGTGCTAGTAAGGTAAGTTGTGGGTAGGCAGGTAAGGTAAGAGAGGGGGCTTTGATATTTACTTTCTTTGGTTCCGTCCTGCCCCTTTTCCCCAAAATTACAGTGTGACGGAATAAATTCCTTGTAAATGGTACCAATCTCTGCCTCTGTCATCCTTACTCGCACCTATAGTCCCATACCTCTTTCACTCCACGTTGAGTTGTAGCAGGGTTCCCTCCTCCTACAGGCATACATAACATCCACCATACCTGCCTGTGTATACAGTTGAAGTCGGAAGTTGACATACACCCTTAGCCAAATACATTTAAACTCAGTTTTTCATCATTCCTGACATTTAATCCTTGTAAAGATTCCCTGTTTTGGGTCGGTTAGGGTCACCACTTTGTTAAGAATGTAAAATGTCAGAATAATAGTGATTTATTTCAGCTTTTATTTCTTTCATCACATTCCCAGTGGTTCAGAAGTTTACATACACTCAATTAGTATTTGGCAGCATTGCCTTTAAATTGTTCAACTTGGGTCAAATGTTTTGGGTAGCCTTCCACAAGCTTCCCACAATAAGTTGGCCCATTCCTCCTGACAGCACTGATGTAAATGAGTCAGGTTTGTAGGCCTCCTTGCTCGCACATACTTTCTCAGTTTTGCCCACATTTTCTATGGGATTGAGGTCAGGGCTTTGTGATGGCCACTCCAATACCTTGACTTTGTTGTCCTTAAGCCATTTTGCCACAACTTTGAAGTATGCTTTGGGTCATTGTCAATTTGGAAGACCCATTTGAGAACAAGCTTTAACTTCCTGACTAATGACTTGATGTTGCTTCAATATGTCCACACATTTTCTTTTTTCATGATGCCATCTATTTTGTGAAGTGCACCAGTCCCTCCTGAAGCAATGCACCCCCACAACATGATGCTGCCACCCCCGTGCTTCACGGCTGGGATGGTGTCTTCGGCTTGCAAGCCTCCCCCTTTTTCTTCCAAACATAACGATGGTCATGGCTAAACAGATCTATTTTGTTTCATCAGACCAGAGGACATTTCTTTAAAAAAAAGTATGATCTTTGTCCCCATTTGCAGTTCCAAACCGTAGTCTGACTTTTTCGTGGCTGTTTTGGAGCACTGGCTTCTCCCTTGCTGAGCGGCCTTTCAGGTTATGTTGATATAGGACTCGTTTTACTGTGGATATAGATACTGTTGTACCTGTATCCTCCAGCATCTTCACAAGGTCCTTTGTTGTTGTTCTGGGGTTGATTTTCACTTTTCGCACCAAATACATTAATATCTAGGAGAATTAATGAGAATTAAGCAATTTCCTGAGCGGTATGACGGCTGTGTGGTCCCATGGTGTTTATACTTGCGTTTTGATTTTCCTATGATGTCAAGTAAAGAGGCACTGAGTTTGAAGGTAGGCCTTGAAATACATCCACAGGTACACCTCCAATTGACTCAAATGATGTCAATTAGGCTATCAGAAGCTTCTAAAGCCATGACATAATTTTCTGGAATTTTCCAAGCTGTTTAAAGGCACAGTCAACTTAGTGTATGTAAACTTCTGACCCACTGGAATTTTGTTGCAGTGAATTATAGGTGAAATAATCTGTCTGTAAATAATTGATGGAAAAATGTATTGTGTTATGCACAAAGTAGATGTGCTAACCGACTTGCCAAAACTATAGTTTGTTATATATAATTTGTGGAGTGGTTGGAAAACAAGTTTTATTGACTCCAACCTAAATGTATGTAAACTTCTGACTTCAACTGTATACAATACGAACACACACACACACACACACACACACACACACACACACACACACACACACACAAACAGTTGACCAAGACACCAGTCTCTCGTTGAGGAAATAAATATTTATTAATAACTGCAGTAATCATGATAACTGTAATAATAATTTAACGATCATAATAAATATTACTGTATTTCTGAAGCACATTGAAAGCATACACAAAGATAGAACAAAACAGGGAACAGAAACCAAATCCCAAAGTTAGACTACAGTTTCTGAACAGCTCAAACATGTAAAATCTCTTGGAATTGATCAATATATCTCTTTATTTATGTATTTTTGTTTACCTACTCATCTTTTAATCTATATGACCTTGGAGCAATTGCCAAAAAAATAAGAAATAAAAAATAGAAATAGATGTGTTTGAAGCACATGAAGAGTCATCGTTTTTGAATTCCCAGTAATACAACGTTCTGACAACGTTCTGACAACGTTCTGACACAGACAGAAAAGAAGGAGCATCTGTACATTCGGAATACAAAAGCATTACATTTAAAAAAGCCATAAACAGATAGACAGACCGACACAAACAGAGTGGAAGGGTTTCTCTTTCGCAGCTTACTCCTACACCACTCTAACCTTTGTGCTTTGGGGGACTGCAGAGGGCGTTGTGAACTAGGATGGGGACGGAGATGGATAAACTATATAGGGGAGGTAGGTCTGTGATTTTGCTTAGAGGATTCAGAACTTGTTCGGGTACTACAGGATAAACGGGGTCTGAACTGGGTTGGGTTTTGGACTGAGGTTTCTGGATTCAGATGAGACTGTCTGGGATTTTGCATTAGGGTTTAGGTTGTAAACAAATCGGGAAGTTCGAGGAAACCGACATTTGGTTTTCGTAAGGAAGCTTGTGGATTTTCAGGAAGCCATCATTGGAATGAGTGTTGGATGCGGGCTTTGGGTTAGGGTGCACAGAGGTATACGTAACTTTAGGAGCAGCGGGTAGGGTAAAGTAATTAGCCTCAGACAGTAACAGAGCTATAGTGAAGGCTGCTTCACACTTGTTTGGGACAAAATCCTAACCCAAGATCTACACACTTAAAACACATGTTTGCGTAAGGTCCTCAATGACATCAAAGTCTTGCAGAGTTATGTTTTTTTTTTCTTTTTTCAAATGAGAATTAAGCCATTTCAGAGCAAATATTAGCACACAGACACACTACCACCGCTCAGCGGTGCTGGGAATATAAATGATGAACAATGTTCTATGCTCAATGACAAAAACATGGATCCCTGAACTAACATTTCACTTCTGCACGTTTATTTGTGTAAGTCAGATAGACCAACATATTCACAGCAGTAGTGAACGTGTAAGTCAGATAGACCGACATATTCACAGCAGTAGAGAACGTGTAAGTCCGATCGACCAACATATTCACAGCAGTAGTGAACGTGTAAGTCCGATCGACCAACATATTCACAGCAGTAGTGAACGTGTAAGTCAGATAGACCAACATATTCACAGCAGTAGTGAACGTGTAAGTCAGATAGACCAACATATTCACAGCAGTAGTGAACGTGTAAGTCAGATAGACCAACATATTCACAGCAGTAGTGAACGTGTAAGTCAGATAGACCAACATATTCACAGCAGTAGAGAACGTGTAAGTCCGATCGACCAACATATTCACAGCAGTAGTGAACGTGTAAGTCAGATAGACCAACATATTCACAGCAGTAGTGAACGTGTAAGTCAGATAGACCAACATATTCACAGCAGTAGTGAACGTGTAAGTCAGATAGACCGACATATTCACAGCAGTAGTGAACGTGTAAGTCAGATAGACCGACATATTCACAGCAGTAGTGAACGTGTAAGTCAGATAGACCGACATATTCACAGCAGTAGTGAACGTGTAAGTCAGATAGACCAACATATTCACAGCAGTAGTGAATGTGTAAGTCAGATAGACCAACATATTCACAGCAGTAGTGAACGTGTAAGTATTATTCACAGCAGTAGTGAATGTGTAAGTCAGATAGACCAACATATTCACAGCAGTAGTGAACGTGTAAGTCAGATAGACCAACATATTCACAGCAGTAGTGAACGTGTAAGTCAGATAGACCGACATATTCACAGCAGTAGTGAACGTGTAAGTCAGATAGGCCGACATATTCACAGCAGTAGTGAACGTGTAAGTCAGATAGACCAACATATTCACAGCAGTAGTGAACGTGTAAGTCAGCAGCAGTAGTGAATGTGTAAGTCAGATAGACCAACATATTCACAGCAGTAGTGAACGTGTAAGTCAGATAGACCAACATATTCACAGCAGTAGTGAACGTGTAAGTCAGATAGACCGACATATTCACAGCAGTAGTGAACGTGTAAGTCAGATAGGCCGACATATTCACAGCAGTAGTGAACGTGTAAGTCAGATAGACCAACATATTCACAGCAGTAGTGAACGTGTAAGTCAGATAGACCAACATATTCACAGCAGTAGTGAACGTGTAAGTCAGATAGACCAACATATTCACAGCAGTAGTGAACGTGTAAGTCAGATAGACCGACATATTCACAGCAGTAGTGAACGTGTAAGTCAGATAGACCGACATATTCACAGCAGTAGTGAACTTGTGCATAGGACACATCCTGTAACTGTTTTTATCATCTCGTTCCCCAGGGTTAACCAGCAGGTCTGCATCTAAACAGGAAGGAAGTCTCAAACAGACCAAAAACAAAATAACAGAGCAGTAGAATCAGATTATCAGGATAAATTGAACCCCTTAAAGGTCTCAGCTCCCAGATCTCTGGTAGAGTGACATCATAGTTTTTTAAATGTATTTGTTTGCTTGTCTTTTTTAATAGTTTTTTAAATGTATTTGTTTGCTTGTCTTTTTTAATACATGAGGTCTCAGTTTCTCTCAGTGCCAGTGGAGATGTGACTTCACATCAAGAGTCCCTTGAGCTTTGCAATGACAACTTGACAACAACAGATTGAGTGGTTAGAGGTTGACAGAGGTGTTTCTCTATAACACACACACACACTTTACTGGTTCAGGTCTCATTATTTATGCTACATGCATAACTAACCCACACCTGTTAACACACAAACAGCTGTCCCTCTGTCCACCTGTGAAGATACCCATTCTGTCTTCTCTGAGGACAAGAATGCAGCAAAGTGGGTTTATTTATCTGGAACCTTGCATCACACTGCGGGGAAACGTCCGTAGACCAGCCTGTCAGATACAGTCACACCTGGGTCCAGGGAAACGTCTGTCGACCAGCCTGTCAGATACAGTCACACCTGGGTCCAGGGAAATGTCCGTAGACCAGCCTGTCAGATACAGTCACACCTGGGTCCAGAGAAACGTCCGTAGACCAGCCTGTCAGATAGTCACACCTGGGTCCAGGGAAACGTCCGTAGACCAGCCTGTCAGATAGTCACACCTGGGTCCAGGGAAACGTCAGTAGACCAGCCTGTCAGATAGTCACACCTGAGTCCAGGGAAACATCCGTAGACCAGCCTGTCAGATAGTCACACCTGATTCCAGGGGTAGCAGCTCATTGTGGTGTAGGGAAGCTTGATGTGCAGAAGAGGCTAAGGAGAACTCCGAAAGGAAAGAGAGCTCAGATTTTTACAGTACCACCCTGTCCTCCAATCAGAGAGGAGAGGGATAAGGAGTCCCCTTTTTCCCGTTCTTCAAACCTGGATCCTCAACCCTCCTCTTGTGTATAGGTCACAAATCCCCTCCAACACAGATCAGGGTGTGCCTTGTCAATCTGAGTCAGAACCCTCCCTCACCCCCACCCCCCACCCACTCTCAGCACTAGTCCCTCACGTGGTCCTCACTCAGTCTCTCTCTCTCCCTCTCTTTCACCTCAGGAGAGAGAAGAAGAATAAAAAACAAAATAAATCAATATTTAAAAAACATATTTGATCTGGCACACAAGACAGACTGCGATGCTCCTCTCCTGGTGTTCTTGTTCTCGTCAGATGTGAAAAGCCTTGGTGCGAAGAGTTCTGACTGATCCAGTAATGATTACATGGTTTTTATCTGGAGGACGTCTATCTGCAGGGCACTGGTGTGTTCCACATAATACCTTCCCCACGTGTTCCTACGTAAAATACCCTCCCTAGTCGTATTGGCATCGGTGTGACGCTCTGAAGTCCAGCATTATGTCAGATGAAACGTTCTGCTATATTATCATTGTGTAGTGTACTGCATATACATTGTACTTTGACATTTTTTATATTTTATATATATATATATATATATATATATATATATATATATATATATATTTTATATAACGACATTCACATAAAAAGTTTTTGGAAGTTACATTCAGTAGCGGAACCAAAGGAGGAGTAAATCGACAGAACAGGTAATAACACTGCACGGGTATAGAAATGTCCCAGGAATGGTCGACAGAGCATTACGTCCGACGCCCATGTAATCATAATATCGATAATCAAAAACTTAATTCCAAGGGTTGCAGATCACAAATAGATATATTTATATTCATCGTATATATATAAATGTTTTTTCTTCTTTCAGTAATACAATAAATGTAACATTAGTTAATGGCTACAATGGACTTTCCCCCCACCATGTCTGACAGCGTGTTATTAGTACAGCGTTTAAATACAGAAGGATGTTATTAAAGTAGAGCTCGATATAAATAGAAGGTTTAAAAGAGAATTTAATAAATCTTTATCAGTTGGTCTGACGGAACCGTCAATCCCTTCCTTCTCTCTGTCTCTCAGAACGATCCGGAGCCCATATCTAAGACGGATGGAGGAGTCAAACTGCATCCCAAATGGATCCCTATTCCCTATATAGTGCTCTGCTTTTGACCAGTGGTGTACTGGATAGGGAATAGGGTGAATGTTGGGATACGTAAATGGGGTGTAGACAGCTCCCATGTTTCTAATTTATAGCTACATATCCAACCCGCCCACCTCCCTCACCCCGACACAATGTACAAAAGAGGCTGTTTGTTTACTACACATCACAGTCACCTCAACCACAACACCACAACAACATGTTTTGATAGCAACGCTGGGGTTTTGGGGGGGCTGTTGTGGCCGACATCTACAAACTTTATGTAGGATCTTCATTTGATTACCCTGCAATGCAGGACATTTAAAACTTGTAGTATTTTTGAGGTATAAGAATGCTTCTGAAGTTTGTCATTTCCACTTTGAAATTTCAGACTTGATTTTTCCCTTACGGAAATTTTTTCAGACGCTACAAAAATCTCCATTCATTATAATCCACATTATAATCCACAATATAATCCACATTATAATCCACATTATAATCCACATTATAATTCAAATTTCCTGTTGCTGTATGATTATTTTCCTGCTGTAGGAGACTGGCTCAAATTAAGATCCTACATCTGTAAATACAATAGAGTGGGTATTCCCTGACTTTTTTACAGGCTTCTATGCTTCCTCTCTCATAAACATTGCCTTGGCTTTGATGTTGGAGCATTCAGGGGGTCTTTTAGTTCAAGCTACAGAGATACAAAGTGGACTGGAAGCGCAACCTGTAGAGGAGCTGTTTTTCAAGTGGAAGGAAGCCCTACACCAGAGTTTAACTGTCCCCCTTTATATGACATCACTTGTTTTCACATGACCCACAGGAAGTAATTCATTCTAAATAGTCAAAGATTGTTGACTGCCGAGCGAGGTTGCCCTGTAAACGTGGCCCAAATGGGTCAGAGTTTGTATGTAAATGTCACACGTTTTCACCGTTCAAACAATGAACCAAGGACATTTGTGGAAGATGCGGCCTAGCTCTCCTTCGCCTGCCATTTGTGGCTTTGCTATGGTGTTACCGCAGTGTTACTATGGCATTACCATGACGACCAAATAAGAGTCATGTCAGGAGGACAAGCCACCCCTCACCACCAGCGTCTTGGCCCCCACTGGCACATCAGCCTGCCCTCACAACCCCCCCGGTCCGCAGTGGGAAGGGTGTGGGGCAAGGATATCACCACTCACCTCCCCTTCTTCCAAACTGCCACATTATAAATCTCAGTTTTTTTTGTTTCATTTTTTTCAAACATACATGTACATTACATATACTATATATACATTCTTTCGTTTCTGGAAATCATAAACTTAAAAAAGTTTATAAAAATACAACTGTTTTATGATGACCTCTCTTGGTCTCTTCCGCCCAGCAAGGCTTGTCCCAGGGGTAAGCTATGTGTCGCTCTGTCCCTAAAACTGGAGGCGTAGTGGTTTAGGCCATTGCTATGGTGCTTAGCCAAAACATCTTCCATCCATTCTCCCCTGTAGACCTTGATAGAAGGGGTCATGACCTCTCTTTTGACATTTCTGTTGGTTTCCTTTATGTTTTTGTTTCTTTCTTCTTTCCGTGTTGTTTTCCTACTAGTCTTTGTTTTATTTACTAGAATAGAAACAAACAGGTCAATCATTTTTTTTCATCATATATATATTTTGATATTGTATACTTTTTCAACAAAATACTTGTTTATATAATACATTCCTAGTAGGAGCACATGGGATATTGAATATATTTCTAAAGCATAGCGACAAGTCTGCATAAAAAGTGTCATAATCAATGTACACAATCAAAATGTTTAATTCAATTTTTTTTTTAACAATACAACTTATAATAAAATCTATATATAAAGTATATACAATTCAAATCAGTAACATTTGAACTAGTTTAAATGTAATAACATTGACGCTGAGATCACGAGTTGAGACTGTGAATAAATAAAGACACACTTTAACATGAGATAGTGGGTAACTAACAGTGGAATAACCTACATGTCATGACCCTGTAACAGGCTAGGAGTTAGAACACGCAGTTATGTAGCAACTACCACCTTTATGCTGACATTTTCTATTATTTTCATACCATTAAATAAAAGTGAAAGTAAGTGCCTTTTAATTGCCTCGACTTACATAGCAGGTAATTACATGGTAATCACATTGTAATTAAATAGGTTTTTCCCTATGGCTAGTAATACTACAGTATATAGGTTCTAGGTTACAGATAGGTCATGTAAAATGCTGCCACAAAATACAATTTTAGAGTTCAGCAGCTGAGAGAGAAAGATAGAAAGACAGAAAGATTGTGAGAGAATGTGACGTAGAGAGAAAGAAAGAGAGAGAGAGAGAGAGAGAGAGAGAGAGAGAGAGAGTGAGAAAGAAAGAGAGGGGTAGAGAGGAGAGAGAGAGAGAGAGAGAGAGAGAGAGAGAGAGAGAGAGAGGCAGACAGAAAGAAAGAGAGGGGTCGAGAGAGAGAGAGAGAGAGAGAGAGAAAGAGGCAGACAGAAAGAAAGAGAGGGGTAGAGAGAGAGAGAGAGAAAAGAAAGAGGCAGACAGAAAGAAAGAGAGGGGTAGAGAGAGAGAGAAAGAAAGAGGCAGACAGAAAGAAAGAGGGGGTAGAGAGAGAGAGAGAGAGAGAGAGAGAGAGGGGGAGAGAGAGAGAGAGAGAGAGAGAGAGAAAGAGAGGGGTAGAGAGAGAGACAGAGAGAGAGGGAGACAGAAGGGTAGAGAGAGAGAGAGACAGAAAGAAAGAGAGGGGTAGAGAGAGAGAGAGAGGGGTAGAGAGAGAGAGAGACAGAAAGAAAGAGAGGGGTAGAGGGAGAGAGAGAGAGAGAGAGAAGGGGATAATCCCTGCAGAGGGAGAGAGTTCTGCGATACAGCGGGGGTTCTGTTGACAGGCTACATGACCGGGACTCAGTTACACTTTAAATTCGGGAGACGAGATGAGGAGGCGAGGAGAAGAGGGGGAGAGAGGAAAGGAGGAGAAGAGGGGGAGAGAGAAGAGGAAAAGGAGAGAGTCCTGGGGGCTCTTGTCTCGACAGAACCTCTTTAATTCAGGGAGATGAGTGTCGGGCACGTCAATCTTCAGAGGGAGAGCACAGAGGCCGACTTTAATTTCAGCAGTACTTTGTAGTCCCTCACCCCCTCCTCACCCCTTCCTCCCCCTGTTCCTCCCGGTTCTCCGGAGAGAGGAACCAAGAAACCAGCACAGCTGTGCCCTGGCTTCACCAATCAGCCCCAATAATGCTTCCCTCTCGTCTCCTGTATCGGCCGCCCCCCCTGGCCTCACGCGGGAGGGCCTTAAAAGACCTGCTCCACAAACAAACAAAGAAATACAGTCAGCCTTCCGCAGAAGGAGGAAGGGACAAGAGGGAGGGAGGAAGCTAGAAGAATAAGAACAGAAAGAACAACAACAGCGGTGTGAATCCCTCTGGTCGTCAGTGTGGTGAAAGCTCTCTCTCCCCCTCTTTCTCCCCCCCTCTCGCTACCTCTCTCGGAGAGTGGAGGTGACAACATATTAATCACCTCGGGCAAATAACTCCCGGAGAAGTTAATGGGTTGAGAAGCCTCCACCGCAGTCCCCCCACCCCCAGCCCCCGCCCCAGCTCCCTCCACCTGCCCTTGTGTGTGTGTATGTGTGTGTGATTTAGCAAAGACTTCCTCAAAGAAAGAGAGAGAGAGAAAAAATTATAGAGGGAGGAATATAGAGGAACAGAGATTGAGATGGACAGAGAGAGAGGAAAAGAGAGAGAGACAGAGAGAGAGAAAGAGAGCGAGAGAGAGAGAGAGAGAGGGAGAGGGAGAGACAGAGATAGAAAGAGAGAGAGAGAGAGACAGACAGAGAGACAGAGAGACAGACAGAGAGACAGACAGACAGACAGAGAGACAGAGAGACAGAGAGACAGAGAGACAGAGAGACAGCGAGTGAGAGAAATAATTCACAAAATGGGGCAAACACCAAATTAAGACTCTACATGCAGAATTCTTCAAAAATATCCTCTCTCAACAACGTAGAAAACCAAATAATGCATGCAGAGCAGAATTAGGCCGATACCCACTAATTATCAAAATCCAGAAAAGAGACGTTAAATTCTACAACCACCTAAAAGGAAGCGATTCCCAAACCTTCCTTAACAAAGCCATCACCTACAGAGAGATGAATCTGGAGAAGAGTCCCCTAAGCAAGCTGGTCCTGGGGCTCTGTTCACAAACACAAACAGACCCCACAGAGCCCCATGACAGCAACACAATTACACCCAAGCAAATCATGAGAAAAGAAAAAGATAATTACTTGACACATTGGAAAGAATTAACAAGAAAACAGAGCAAACTAGAATGATATTTGTCCATAAACAGAGATTACACAGCGGCAGAATACCTGACCACTGTGACTGACCCAAAATTAAGCTTTGACTATGTACAGACTCAGTGAGCATAGCCTTGCTATTGAGAAAGGCCGCTGTAGGCTGACATGGCTCTCAAGAGAAGACAGGCTATGTGCTCACTGCCCACAAAATGAGGTGGAAACAGAACTACTTCACTTGCTTTGGCAATGTAAACATGTTTCCCATGTCAGTTAAGCCCCTTGAATTGAAATTGAAAATTGAGAGAATGAGAGCAAGAGACCGAGATAGAGAGAGACAGACAAAAAGTAGAGAGAGAGAGACAAAAAACAGAGACATAGAGAGAGAGGGGGGGCAGAGGGGGACAGAGAGAGACAGAATTATCCTAACAGAGAAAAATGTCCTCCTGTGTGCTACCTATATCCCCCCACTAGAATCCCCATATTTTAATGAAGACAGCTTCTCCATCCTGGAGGGGGAAATCAATCATTTCCAGGCCCAGGGACATGTACTAGTCTGTGGCGACCTAAATGCCAGAACCGGACAAGAACCTGACACCCTCAGCACACAGGGGACAAACACCTGCCTGGAGGTGACAGCATTCCCTCCCACATATGCCCCCCTAGGCACAACTATGACAACATAACCAACAAAAACGGGTCACAACTCCTGCAGCTCTGTCGCACGCTGGGTATGTACATAGTCAACGGTAGGCTTCGAGGAGACTCCTATGGTAGGTACACCTATAGCTCATCTCTTGGCAGTAGTACTGTAGACTACTTTATCACTGACCTCAACCCAGAGTCTCTCAGAGCGTTCACAGTCAGCCCACTGACACCCCTATCAGACCACAGCAAAATCACAGTCTACTTAAACAGTGCAATACTCAATCATGAGGCATCAAAGCCAAAGGAACTGAGTAACATTAAGAAATGCTATAGATGGAAGGAATGCAGTTTGGAAACCTACCAAAAAACAATTAGGCAACAACAAATTCAATCCCTTTTAGACAATTTCCTGGGTAAAACGTTCCACTGTAATAGTGAAGGTGTAAACTTGGCAGTAGAAAATCTTAACAGTATATTTGACCTCTCAGCTTCCCTATCAAATCTAAAAATCTCAAATAGAAAACCGAAGAAAATTAACGATAATGACAAATGGTTTGATGAAGAATGCATAAATCTAAGAAAGAAATTGAGAAACCTGTCCAACCAAAAACATAGAGACCCGGAAAACCTGAGTCTACGCCTTCACTATGGTGAATCACTAAAACAATACAGAAATACACTACGGAAAAAGAAGGAACAGCACGTCAGAAATCAGCTCAATGCAATTGAAGAATCCATAGACTCTAACCACTTCTGGGAAAATTGGAAAACACTAAACAAACAACAACACGAAGAATTATCTATCCAAAATGGAGATGTACGGGTAAACCACTTATCCAATCTTTTTGGCTCTATAACAAAGAATAAAGAGCAAAAACATATACATGATCAAATACAGATCTTAGAATCAACTATTAAAGACAACCAGAACCCACTGGATTCTCCAATTACATTGAATGAGTTACAGGACAAAATAAAAACCCTCCAACCCAAAAAGGCCTGTGGTGTTGATGGTATCCTCAATGAAATAATCAAATATACAGACAACAAATTCCAATTGGCTATACTAAAACTCTTTAACATCATACTTAGCTCTGGCATCTTCCCCAATATTTGGAACCAAGGACTGATCACCCCAATCCACAAAAGTGGAGACAAATTTGACCCCAATAACTACCGTGGAATATGTGTCAACAGTAACCTTGGGAAAATCCTCTGCATTATTATTAACAGCAGACTCGTACATTTCCTCAATGAAAACAATGTACTGAGCAAATGTCAAATTGGCTTTTTACCAAATTACCTTACAACAGAACATGTATTCACCCTGCACACCCTAATTGACAACCAAACAAACCAAAACAAAGGCAAAGTCTTCTCATGCTTTGTTGATTTCAAAAAAGCCTTCGACTCAATCTGGCATGAGGGTCTGCTATACAAACTGATGGAAAGTGGTGTTGGGGGTAAAACATACGACATTATAAAATCCATGTACACAAACAACAAGTGTGCGGTTAAAATTGGCAAAAACACACACATTTCTTCACACAGCGTCGTGGGGTTAGACAGGGATGCAGCTTAAGCCCCACCCTCTTCAACATATATATCAACGAATTGGCGCGGGCACTAGAAGAGTCTGCAGCACCCGTCCTCCCCCTGCTAGAATCCGAAGTCAAATGTCTGCTGTTTGCTGATGATCTGGTGCTTCTGTCACCAACCAAGGAGGGCCTACAGCAGCACCTAGATCTTATGCACAGATTCTGTCAGACCTGGGCCCTGACAGTAAATCTCAGTAAGACCAAAATAATGGTGTTCCAAAAAGGTCCAGTCACCAGGACCACAAATACAAATTCCATCTAGACACTGTTGCCCTAGAGCACACAAAAACTATACATACCTTGGCCTAAACATCAGCACCACAGGTAACTTCCACAAAGCTGTGAACGATCTGAGAGACAAGGCAAGAAGGGCATTCTATGCCATCAAAAGAAACATAAATTTCAACATACCAATTAAGATTTGGCTAAAAATACTTGAATCAGTCATAGAGCCCATTGCCCTTTATGGTTGTGAGGTCTGGGGTCCGCTCACCAACCAAGACTTCACAAAATGGGACAAACACCAAATTGAGACTCTGCACGCAGAATTCTGAAAAAATATCCTCCGTGTACAACGTAGAACACCAAATAATGCATGCAGAGCAGAATTAGGCCGATACCCACTAATTATCAAAATCCAGAAAAGAGCTGTTAAATTCTACAACCACCTAAAAGGAAGCGATTCACAAACCTTCCTTAACAAAGCCATCACCTACAGAGAGATGAACCTGGAGAAGAGTCCCTAAGCAAGCTGGTCCTGGGGCTCTGTTCACAAACACAAACACACACTACAGAGCCCCAGGACAGCAGCACAATTAGACCCAACCAAATCATGAGAAAACAAAAAGATAACTACTTAACACATTGGAAAGAATTAACAAAAAAACAGAGCAAACTAGAATGCTATTTGGCCCTACACAGAGAGTACACAGCGGCAGAATACCTGACCACTGTGACTGACCCAAAATTAAGGAAAGCCTTGACTATGTACAGACTCAGTGAGCATAGCCTTGCTATTGAGAAAGGCCGCCGTAGGCAGACATGGCTCTCAAGAGAAGACAGGCTATGTGCTCACTGCCCACAAAATGAGGTGGAAACTGAGCTGCACTTCCTAACCTCCTGCCCAATGTATGACCATATTAGAGAGACATATTTCCCTCAGATTACACAGATCCACAAAGAATTCGAAAACAAATCCAATTTTGAAAAACTCCCATATCTACTGGGTGAAATTCCACAGTGTGCCATCACAGCAGCAAGATTTGTGACCTGTTGCCACGAGAAAAGGGCAACCAGTGAAGAACAAACACCATTGTAAATACACCCATATTTATGCTTATTTATTTTATCTTGTGTCCTTTAACCATTTGTACATTGTTAGAACACTGTATATATATATAATATGACATTTGTAATGTCTTTACTGTTTTGAAACTTCTGTATGTGTAATGTTTACTGTTAATTTTTGTTGTTTTTCACTTTATATATTCACTTTGTATGTTGTCTACCTCACTTGCTTTGGCAATGTTAACACATGTTTCCCATGCCAATAAAGCCCTTGAATTGAATTGAATTGAATTGAATTGAATTGAATTGAATTGAGAGAGGGGGGCAGAGGGGGACAGAGAGAGAGGGGGGGCAGAGGGGGACAGTGAGAGACAGAGAGAGGGGGGGCAAATCAAATCAAATCAGAGGGGGACAGAGAGAGACAGGGAGAGAGGGGGGCAGAGGGGGACAGCGAGAAACAGAGAGAGAGAGGGGGCAGAGGGGGACAGAGAGAGAAAGAGAGAGAGATGAGCCACAGCACTGAAGGGAGTTATTGAAAAAGCTTCTTCTACTTTCCCCAATGCACAAGTGGTTATCTCCACCCTGCAACCACGAAAAGACTTCTGCCACAATACAGCAGGTAAACGCAAGTATTTCCTGTGACTGTGCCTCAAAACCAAATGTTTTCCTGGCTTGAACAACCTCTATGACCAGGTCCAGCTCTACAAGGCAGCACCTTTGCACAGACTCTAAAGGACATCACTCTCAAATGTATCCCCAAAACGTCACAGAGGAGCAATAGATCAATAGACACCCCGCCCAGACCAGCGAGACACCCTCCCAGACCTCCGGGACCCCCCCTGGATCTACACATAGAAGACCCACAACAAGAGGACATACATCCAGATCACAACACCACCAGCCACATCCACACCCTCACCCTAACCAATCAACACCACCCCAAGTCAACCATGCCCACACCCCATTTAGGCCCCCTCAGATCAGACCTATGCCCCTCCTGCCCACCCTACCCCCTCAAAGAGGGCCTCAACATGAAAGGCACATATACGCCCAGGCTGTGTGCAGGCAAACAGGCCCAACCTCCACTCTTACACTAGCCCAAGACAATAGCATGTACCAGTGCTCAGTATGCTCTGCTCACACTTACTGGTCTAAGGCCAAACCACACGAACAACAACATTGGACACTTTATGGAACACAAAGCCTTCACTATCTCATCCTGGAACATCCAAGGCCTGAGGTCATCTGCCTTTGGCCTAAAGAGCAGGAACCTGGACTTCACCAAAGAATTCAGTAATACAGACATTGTCATCCTGCAAGAAACCTGGTATAGAGGAGACGGACCCACTGGTTGCCCTCTAGGTTACAGAGAGCTGGTAGTCCCATCCACCAAACTATCAGGTGTGAAACAGGGAAGGGACTCAGGGGGTATGCTAATTTTGTATAGAGCAGACCTAACTCACTCCATTAAATTAATCAAAACAGGAACATTTTACATTTTGCCGGAAATTCAAAAGGAAATGATCTTAAACAGAGAAAAATGTCCTCCTGTGTGCTACCTATATCCCCCACTAGAATCCCCATACTTTAATGAAAACAGATTCTCCATCCTGGAGGGGGAAATCAATAATTTCCAAGCCCAGGGACATGTACTAGTCTGTAGCGACCTAAATGCCAGAAATGGACAAGAACCTGACACCCTCAGCACACAGGGGGACAAACACCTGCCTGCAGGTGACAGCATTCCCTCCCCCATATGCCCCCCTAGGCACAACTATGACAACATAACCAACAATAACGGATCACAACTCCTGCAGCTCTGTCGCACGCTGGGTATGTGCATAGTCAATGGTAGGCTTCGAGGGGACTCCTATGGTAGGTACACCTATAGCTCATCTCTTTGCAGTAGTACTGTAGACTACTTTATCACTGACCTCAACCCAGAGTCTCTCAGAGCGTTCACAGTCAGCCCACTGACACCCCTATCAGACCACAGCAAAATCACAGTCTAATTGAACAGAGCAATACTCAATCCTGAGGCATCAAAGCCAAAGGAACTGAGTAACATTAAGAAATGCTATAGATGGAAGGAATGCAGTTTGGAAACCTACCAAAAAACAATTAGGCAACAACAAATTCAATCCCTTTTAGACAATTTCCTTGGTAAAACATTCCACTGTAATAGTGAAGGTGTAAACTTGGCAGTAGAAAATCTTAACAGTATATTTGACCTCTCAGCTTCCCTATCAAATCTAAAAATCTCAAATAGAAAACCGAAAAAAATGAACAAGAATGACAAATGTTTTGCTGAAGATTACAAAAATCTAGGAAAGAAATTGAGAAAACGGTCCAACCAAAAACATAGAGACCTGGAAAACCTGAGCCTATGCCTTCACTATGGTAAATCACTAAAACAATACAGAAATACACTACGGAAAAAGAAGGAACAGCACGTCAGAAATCAGCACAACTTAATTGAAGAATCCATAGACTCTAACCACTTCTGGGAAAATTGGAAAATACTAAGCAAAAAACAACACAAATAATTGTCTATCCAAAATGGAGATGTATGGGTAAACCACGTCTCCAATCTGATTGGCTCTGTAACAAAGAACAAAGAGCAAAAACATACAAATCTTAGAATCAACTATTAAAGACTACTAGAACACACTGGATTCTCCAATTACCTTGAATGAGCTACAGGACAAAATAAAAACCCTCCAACCCAAAAAGGCCTGTGTTGATGGTATGCTTAATGAAATGATCAAATATACAGACAACAAATTCCAATTGGCTATACTAAAACTCTTTAGCATCATCCTCAGCTCTGGCATCTTCCCCAAAATTTGGAACAAAGGACTGATCACCCCAATCCACAAAAGTGGAGACAAATTTGACCCCAATAACTACCATGTGATATGCATCACCAGCGACCTTGGGGAAATCCTCTGCATTATCATTAACAGCAGACTCGTACATTTCCTCACTGAAAACAATGTACTGAGCAAATGTCAAATTGTCTTTTTACCAAATTGCCATACAACAGACCACGTACTCACCCTGCACACCCTAATTGACAAACAAACAAACCAAAACAAAGGCAAAGTCTTCTCATGCCTTGTTGATTTCAAAAAAGTCTTCAACTCAATTTGGCATGAGGGTCTGCTATACAAACAAGTGTGCGGTTAAAAGGCAACAAACACATTTCTTCACACAAGGAGAGAGAGAGAGTGAGAAAGAGACAAGGAGCAGTGTGTGTGCAGGGTTGTGTACAGGGCCGTGGAGTGAGACAGGGATGCAGATTAAGCCCCACCCTTTTCAACATACAGTATATATCAACGAATTGGCGCGGACACTAGAAAAGTCTTCAGCACCCGGCCTCACCCTACTAGAATCTGAAGTCAAATGTCTACTGTTTGCTGATGATCTGGTGCTTCTGTCACTAACCAAGGAGGGCCTACAGCAACACCTATATCTTCTGCACAGATTCTGTCAGACCTGGGCCTGACAGTAAATCTCAGTAAGACCAAAATAATGGTGTTCCAAAAAAGGTAAAGTCGCCAGGACCACAAATACAAATTCCATCTAGACACTGTTGCCATAGAGCACACAAAAAACGATACATACCTTGGCCTAAACATCAGCGCCACAGGTAACTTCAACAAAGCTGTGAACGATCTGAGAGACAAGGCAAGAAGGGCCTTCTATACCATCAAAAGGAACATAAAATGCAACATATCAATTAGGATCTGGCTAAAAATACTTGAATCAGTCATAGAACCCATTGCCCTTTATGGATGTGAGGTCTGGGGTCCGCTCACCAACCAAGATTTCACAAAATGGGACAAACACAAAATTGAGACTCTTCGTGCATAATTCTACTAAAATATCCTCAGTGTACAATGTAGAACACCAAATAATGCATGCAGAGCAGAATTAGGCCGATACAAGCTAATTATCAAAATCCAGAAACAAACTTTTAAATTCTAAAACCACCTAAAAGGAAGCGATTCCCAAACTTTCCATAACAAGGCCATCACCTACAGAGAGATGAACCTGGAGAAGAGTCCCTACAGAGAGATATAGGTGATGGATGATCATATTAGAGACACGTATTTCCCTTAGTTTACACAGATCCACAAAGAATTCGAAAAAACAAGCCCACATTTGATAAACTCCCATAACTACTGGGTGAAATTCCACAGAATGCCATCAGAGCAGCAAGATTTGTAACCTGTTGCCACAAGAAAAGGGCAGTGAAGAACAAACACCATTGTAAATACAACCCATATTTATGCTTATTTATTTTCCCTTGTGTACTTTAACCATTTGTACATTCTTACAACAGTGTATTTATACATAATATGACATTTGTAATGTCTTTATTCTTTTAAACTTTATGTATGTTAAATGTTTACTGTTAATTTTTATTGTTTATTTCACTTTTGTATATTATCTACCTCACTTGCTTTGGCAATGTTAACACATGTTTCCCATGCCAATAAAGCCCCTTGAATTTAATTGAAATTGAGAGAGACAGAGGGAGAGGGGGAGTAGAAGGGGACAGAAAGAGACCGAGAGACAGAGAGGGAGAGGGGGAGAGAGAGAGAGAGAGAGAGAGAGAGAGAGAGAGAGAGAGAGAAAGAAAGAAAGAAAGAAAGAAAGAAAGAAAGAAAGAAAGAAAGAAAGAGAGAGAGAGAGAGAGAAAGAAAGAAAGAAAGAAAGAAAGAAAGAAAGAAAGAAAGAAAGAGAGAGAGAGAGAATTGAATAAGCATCCTTGAAAGAATAGACAAGCGTGAAGCCTGAGTTGTTTAAAAACAAAGTATATTGAGTTTAAGGATCAACAGTTAAATTGGACATATACTTTTGCTTCATATTGACTTTGAAAAATCAGTGTCTCCCTTGATATCGGGCCTACATCAACGAAAACATTTCTCTTCTGTTCAGAGGCAGAGCAACAGTAACATACAGTACCAAGTATTGATAAAGTAGTGTAGCCTGATACAGGAAAGTTTCTGAGCACATCTGAAAAAACAAAACGTAATAACACACCAGACATAACACAGTAAATACATTGTGATGATGACCACTTGACAGGGGAGAAGACGTACAGTACACATACAAAAGAGAGTTTGCAATACATGTGTACATAAATACATTATTTTGAGGATTTCTTTTTTTTTGCTTGTTGTTTTTATAAAATATTTTTCAAGAAACGTAAAACGACGGAAAAAAGTTGCACAAAACACACTTTTAAACGACTCTGTTAGCGACACATGAAAAATGAATATGTCAAATGAATCAACACACACACACACACACACACACACACACACACACACACACACACACACACACACACACACACACACACACACACAAAGCACACACAAAGCACACACAAAGCACAACAGAAAAAACATATTTCTCTTCCTATGTCACAACTGCACTGCAAGTTTGGCTTTTTTTTTCAATGGTTAAGACAATGTGATTCCTATAGTCGAGTTTCTGAATCATTTGTGGGCCATGAACTGGATCTCACTTGGCTATAGGACCGTGGCTCGTTTCAAAACCTCTACCACAACGCTGTCACCTGGTATTCCGTTGAGAAAATATGTCTCTGTTACTTTACATGGGAGAGATAACCATGATTTATAAAGCAGACAAACTTCCCAGCCAGTGAGAGTTATATAAATATGAGCGTGGGCTGATGGTGGTGTATGGGCAAATGGAAATTGACTTGGGTCCAGCGGAATGGCAATAAAGTATGAATAAATGGATTGTGGGGGAAGAGGGAGAGACTAGCTGAGAGAGCCGATGGCAGCCATTTTGTGTCTGGCCCGTGGCCCATGGTGCCATCTTACAAATGACTGCATTAACAGAGCCAATTAAAGTGGCAATCATTTAATGGCCACCTACGCAGCCGTGCGAGACTGGGACTTTCATCACGTCAATCGGCCGTAAGGCAGTAATATTCAGTTAGAGCAATCTGGCCAGTGGACCGACTCAGCTCTGCTCTACTCTCAATAAAACATGCCACCACTCAGCACTGACTGGGTATTAGGAACAACAGCTTTAGGAGGAGAGGAGTTATTCTTTTGAAAATAAATACACTGAATCGCTTTAATTTAATGGCAGCTATCAATAGTAGTTCTTTGTAGTTAATTGTACAAAAAAGTTTGTAATAAAAAAAAAGAGAATAAATGTTTTATTTTCCACCAATTTTTCTAAATGTATTTTGGTTTTTATAAACTAAGGAACACATGCTTTCCAGGACAGGTTTCACTCCCTTCACCTGAAATGAAGGGGACATGAAGATGCAGACAGAGTGATGGGGGACATAAACTAAGGAACACATGAAGGTGCAGACAGAGTGATGGGGGACATGAAGAAGCAGACAGAGTGATGGGGGACATGAAGATGCAGACAGAGTGATGGGGGACATGAAGGTGCAGACAGAGTGATGGGGGACATGAAGGTGCAGACAGAGTGATGGGGGACATGAAGATGCAGACAGAGTGATGGGGGACATGAAGAAGCAGACCGAGTGATGGGGGACATGAAGGTGCAGACAGTGATGGGGGACATGAATATGCAGACAGAGTGATGGGGGACATGAAGATGCAGACAGAGTGATGGGGGACATGAAGATGCAGACAGAGTGATGGGGGACATGAAGATGCAGACAGACTGATGGGGGACATGAAGAAGCAGACAGAGTGATGGGGGACATGAAGAAGCAGACAGAGTGATGGGGGACATGAAGATGCAGACAGAGTGATGGGGGACATGAAGATGCAGACAGAGTGATGGGGGACATGAAGAAGCAGACAGAGTGATGGGGGACATGAAGATGCAGACAGAGTGATGGGGGACATGAAGGTGCAGACAGAGTGATGGGGGACATGAAGATGCAGACAGAGTGATGGGGGACATGAAGGTGCAGACAGAGTGATGGGGACATGAAGATGCAGACAGAGTGATGGGGGACATGAAGGTGCAGATGGAGTGATGGGGACATGAAGGTGCAGATGGAAGGATGGGGACATGAAGGTGCAGAAAGACTGATGGGTAGAAAGAAGAAAAGAATTGCATTTTATCGACCAATGTCCTTCCCCATCTATCCTCTGCAGTCATACTACCCAGAATGCTTTCGGCTCCAAGCGCTCTTTGAGTTTTAGGAGCATCGTAAAGTGGAACAGAGCTAGAGTCGTTTAAAATTGGGCTTGTCTACTTCAAAACATAAATATAACAACAAAAAGCAACAAAAATGCAAAACAACATAAAAATAAAACAATTTCTCGGGGACCTGATTCTCATCCTCTAGGTTATTTGGACACATTGTATACACACATACATATTGTAGACCAACAATACACTTCACATGGTCATCTGACCAAAGACACATAGAATCACAAGATAAGCCAGTTGCGTCTATACCGGCACCTTTTCCCTACACAGTGCACTACTTTAGACCAGGGCCCATAGGGAATAGGGTGCATTACTTTAGACCAGGGACCATAGGGAATAGGGTGCTTTAGACCAGGGCCCATAGGGAATAGGGTGCACTACTTTAGACCAGGGCCCATAGGGAATAGGGTGCACTACTTTAGACCAGGACCCATAGGGAATAGGGTGCACTACTTTAGACCAGGGCCCATAGGGAATAGGGTGCATTACTTTAGACCAGGGCCCATAGGGATTAGGGTGCTTTAGACCAGGGCCCATAGGGAATAGGGTGCACTACTTTAGACCAGGACCCATAGGGAATAGGGTGCACTACTTTAGACCAGGGCCCATAGGGAATAGGGTGCTTTACTTTAGACCAGGGCCCATAGGGAATAGGGTGCTTTAGACCAGGGCCCATAGGGAATAGGGTGCATTACTTTAGACCAGGGCCCATAGGGAATAGGGTGCACTACTTTAGACCAGGGCCCATAGGGAATAGGGTGCTTTAGACCAGGACCCATAGGGAATAGGGTGCTTTAGACCAGGGCCCATAGGGAATAGGGTGCACTACTTTAGACCAGGGCCCATAGGGAATAGGGTGCACTACTTTAGACCAGGACCCATAGGGAATAGGGTGCACTACTTTAGACCAGGGCCCATAGGGAATAGGGTGCATTACTTTAGACCAGGGCCCATAGGGATTAGGGTGCTTTAGACCAGGGCCCATAGGGAATAGGGTGCACTACTTTAGACCAGGACCCATAGGGAATAGGGTGCACTACTTTAGACCAGGGCCCATAGGGAATAGGGTGCATTACTTTAGACCAGGGCCCATAGGGAATAGGGTGCTTTACTTTAGACCAGGGCCCATAGGGAATAGGGTGCTTTAGACCAGGGCCCATAGGGAATAGGGTGCATTACTTTAGACCAGGCCCATAGGGAATAGGGTGCTTTAGACCAGGGCCCATAGGGAATAGGGTGCACTACTTTAGAACAGGACCCATAGGGAATAGGGTGCTTCAGTATACCAACAATGAAATTAAAATATATTTTATAAAGTCCTAAAATGTCACCACTGTTTAACCCACTGTTTGACCCACTGTTTGACCCACTGTTTGACCCACTGTTTGACCCACTGTTTGACCCACTGTTTGACCCACTGTTTGACCCATATAGATCGTGATACATGTTTGTGAAAGGAATAACATTTTGTTTCATTTTTAAAAAACTTTTTCTAGATTTTCTCAATCTAATAATAATAGATAATATCACTATAATCCATTTGATACACCAATAAACACTATGCTGTGACACTTCTATAATAACACACAAGTACTGTATGTAAATGATTCTAGGAAAATAATAACATCTTGTAGAAATACAAAAACAAGGAAAACAAGAGTAATTTCAGGAAGAATTCAGTAAAGTGCAAATAGGAAGATATATAAGGAATGAAATATATAGTAATATTAAGATTATTCATAATAAAAGTCAACATATGCAACATGAGATACTTATTTACATAATAAAATCAGAGCAGCAGCAGAGTTGATATCCTTCTCGCACAGAACAGCTGTTTTTACATTGTGAGGTCAAAGGTCTATTGAGAGTGATGTAGTTTGACTATAAGAATATTTTGTATAATATCAATACTGATATATTTTAAGGTGGATATGTAAGATTTTGTTTGGGCTAGATATATTTTGCGCGTGAGCCGAGCTGGTCAAAGACGTTTTTGTCATGAAACACCAACAGGTTACAGTGTAGATAGAGAATATCTCTTCCAGTATGAACCCTACGCAACAAGTCTTAACATTTTAAAGCACCATCGTGCCCACTCGTTTGCCCTTTTGAGTTATTCAACCTCTTGGAACCACCCATCGCGGATCCGGGATAATTGTCATCAACTACGCTAAATAGCATAGCGCAACGGTCAAATAATCTTACTAGAAAATATTCATAGTCGTGAAATCACAAGTGAAATATAGCGAAACACATCTTAGCCTTTTGTTAATCACCATGTCGTCTCAGATTTTGAAATGATGCTTTACAGCGATAACAATCCAAGCGTTTGTGTAAGTTTATCGATATACTAACAAAACATTATGTTCACCTAGCTGCAGGTAACTTGGTCACGAAAATATTTTTTAAATCCAAATACCTCTGTTAGTTTGATGCGTTATGACTAGGAATCCACCGGAAATAGCGGTCACGACAACGCAGACAAAAATTCCAAATTATATCCATAATATCGACAGAAATATGGCAAACGTTTTTTATAATCAATCCTCAAGGTGTTTTTCAAATATCTATTCGATAATATATCAACCGGGACAGTTGGCTTTTCACTAGGACCGGGAGGAACAATGTCTACCTCTCTGTTTTGCGCAAAAATCACACTGAGAGCCGACACAACTGACCACTTACGCAATGTGGACGTTTACACTCATTCTTCAAAATAAAGGCCTGAAACTACATCTAAAGGCTGTAGACACCTGAGGGAAGCCACAGAAAAAGGAATCTGGTTGATATCCCTTTCAATGGGCAATAGGGATGCATAGAAACACAGGGGTTTGAAAATAGCTAGGCCATTGAGGAGGCATTAGGACGGGAACAGTCAAACAATAGCTAGGCCATTGAGGAGGCATTAGGATGGGAACAGTCAAACAATAGCTAGGCCATTGAGCAGGCATTAGGATGGGAACAGTCAAACAATAGCTAGGCCATTGAGCAGGCATTAGGATGGGAACAGTCAAACAATAGCTAGGCCATTGAGCAGGCATTAGGATGGGAACAGTCAAACAATAGCTAGGCCATTGAGCAGGCATTAGGATGGGAACAGACAAACAATAGCTAGGCCATTGAGCAGGCATTAGGATGGGAACAGACAAACAATAGCTAGGCCATTGAGTAGGCATTAGGATGGGAACAGTCAAACAATAGCTAGGCCATTGAGTAGGCATTAGGATGGGAACAGACAAACAATAGCTAGGCCATTGAGTAGGCATTAGGATGGGAACAGACAAACAATAGCTAGGCCATTGAGCAGGCATTAGGATGGGAACAGTCAAACAATAGCTAGGCCATTGAGTAGGCATTAGGTGGGGACCCACAAACAATAGCTAGGCTATTGAGCAGGCATTAGGACGGGAACAGTCAAACAATAGCTAGGCCATTGAGGAGGCATTAGGACGGGAACAGTCAAACAATAGCTAGGCTATTGAGCAGGCATTAGGATGGGAACAGTCAAACAATAGCTAGGCTATTGAGCAGGCATTAGGACGGGAACAGTCAAACAATAGCTAGGCTATTGAGCAGGCATTAGGATGGGAACAGTCAAACAATAGCTAGGCCATTGAGCAGGCATTAGGATGGGAACAGTCAAACAATAGCTAGGCCATTGAGTAGGCATTAGGATGGGAACAGACAAACAATAGCTAGGCCATTGAGTAGGCATTAGGATGGGAACAGTCAAACAATAGCTAGGCCATTGAGCAGGCATTAGGATGGGAACAGTCAAACAATAGCTAGGCCATTGAGTAGGCATTAGGTGGGGACCCACAAACAATAGCTAGGCCATTGAGCAGGCATTAGGATGGGAACAGACAAACAATAGCTAGGCCATTGAGCAGGCATTAGGATGGCAACTGTCAATGTCATATATTTCCATTTGTTTCCGTATCTTCTAAATATATGGCTCTGGTTACAAACATTGAGGATCGAGGATGAATTGTGTGAAAGACACAAAAGCCAGTCAGACATGTTTATGAGTGAAGGAGTAGAACGACACATAAGGAAACACTGCTAGCTCAACCTAGTTAAAGGGAAAGGGGGACACCCCTTTCAACTGAAATGTGTCACTCTGAAGAGAGGTGCGGGTGGGGGGGGCTGCCATAATCAACATCCAGGTCTACGGAGCCCAGGGGAACAGTGGGTTAACTGCCTTGTTCAGGGGCAGAACGACACATTTTTACCATGTCAGCTCGGGGATACGATCCCAGCAACCTTTCGGTTACTGGCCCAAATCTCTAACCACTAGGCGTGAGGAAGTGGTGTACGAGCCGTGAATGAGGTTCTTAAGTTTGACATTTAGCAGAACCCCCAAGGACATGAAGAGAGAGGGTTATGAGATAACCCCTAACAGTAGAGGAAGTGAATGAAGAGAGAGGTGAGGGAGGAGAGAGTTTATCCAATCCATATTTCCCAATGGCCTCCTCCTAGTTGGGAACAATGGAGAATCTGCAGTAATGGACACAACAGCCATGGCATTGGACAAAGGAGGTGTGTGTGTGTGTATCTATGTGCGTGTGGGTGTGTGTGTAGTCAGTCTGGTGTATCTTCCAATGAGATCAGTGCTTATTGACTGAGCTCTGTTGTCTCTAATCTGTTACTATCCTCTACACAGTCTTCTTCCCTCGACGCCCCCCACCACTACTGACTTCCCTCTTACCATCCAATTACACAGCGCACGTGTGTGTGTGTGTGGATGAGAATGTGTCTGTTTGTCTGTATAAGTGTGCAGGTGTGTGTGTCCTAGACGAGGGGAATAACCAGCGTTGTAAGGTTGTTGGACTAAGAGATCCTATTTCATAACAAGGTTATTGGTTCACCTCCCTCTCCATTCTCACAATGACCTGCTCCCTCTCCCTCTCTCTCTCTACCTCCCTCCCTCCCTCTTTCTCACCAGTGACTGGACTTCTTTAGACACTGCAGGGCCTGGGGGGAAGTGTGTGTGGAGTTACCTTGACATGCAGACAGAGAGAGTCAATCTCAGAGAAAGGAAAGAGAAGAACACATTCTTAAAGTGATGGAAATATGTCTTTAAGACTCAGTAACACTGAACATCTTCTCCTGTGGGAGTCCTAACATCCTTCCTAATGTCAATCGCAACTCTAAGAGCTTCTCTCCGCCCTCCCACCTCTGCACCTGAGGGATGTTTCCCTAAGTGGCACCATATTCCCTTTATAGTCCACTACTTCTGACCAGAGCCTATAGGGTCAAAAGGCTCTGGTCAAGAGTGGTACACTACTGCCATTTGGGACACACCCCAGGTCTCAGTGTGGGACCGTGTCTGGGACTGGAACACAACATACTACCATGTAAGGTAACAACTCACTGGCCTAATCAACATGTGCCCTTCTCTCTTTCATATCTTACAAGCCTGTAGGGCCTAGAGGCTAAGAGTGTTGGGTCAGTAACCAAAAGGTCACTGGTTCAAATCCTCTAGCCAGCAATGTGAAAAATGTGCTGTTCTGCCTTTGAGCAAGGCAGATGACCCCCAACCTCTCTCTGGGTACCGTGGATGTCAATAAAGGCAGCCCCCCCCTCCCCAACCCTCTGATTCAGAGGGGCTAAATGACCCCTGAACCTCTCTGATTCAGAGGGGTTAAATGACTCCTGAACCTCTGATTCAGAGGGGTTGGTTAAATGACCCCTGCACCTCTCTGATTCAGAGGGGTTAAATGACCCCTGCACCTCTCTGATTCAGAGGGGTTAAATGACCCCTGCACCTCTCTGATTCAGAGGGGTTAAATGACTCCTGCACGTCTCTGATTCAGAGGGGTTGGGTTAAATGCAGAAGACACATCTTGGATGAATGCTTTCAGTTGTACAACTGACCAGGTACAACTGACCAGGTACAACTGACCAGGTATCCCCCTCTCCCTGTGCAGTAAAGCACACTAGCCTTTCTCTTCTCTTAAATCCAATCTCATCCCCATACTGTTTATATTTATTTACTTTTCTGCTCTTTTGCACACCAATATCTCTACCTGTACATGACCATCTGATCATTTATCACTCCAGTGTTAATCTGCTAAATTGTAATTATTCGTCTACCTCCTCATGCCTTTTGCACACAATGTATATAGACTCTTTTTTTTCTACTGTGTTATTGACTTGTTAATTGTTTACTCCATGTGTAACTCTGTGTTGTCTGTTCACACTGCTATGCTTTATCTTGGCCAGGTCGCAGTTGCAAATGAGAACTTGTTCTCAACTAGCCTACCTGGTTAAATAAAGGTGAAATAAATAAAATAAATAAAAAAATATGTACCATTTGAAAAACAGCAAATGCCTCCAACATCCTCTTCGTTGAATAGTGTTACTTTTTCAAAGATATAGTCCAGTTTGGCACGGCAAAATAATATAATGGATATGAATTGAAGATAGTGTATGTAATGACTCTCTTTCTAAAAAGAAAAACTGACCAATGAAATATCTAATAATAATAATAATCTGTTTTAATGTTGTAGTATTATTGCTTATTTTGTAGAAAGCCGTTCTGTGGAGATGGGATACCTTCTGCTTTTGGCTCAGTGCCACAATCAATGCTCTCGCTCTGACACACTACTGCTACAGCAATTGCAGCCACAGCTCTCCTTCTCCCCCCTCCCTTCCTACTACACATCATTCTAGGATACATCACTTCCTGTCAGCCATTTTGTCACAGATCAACCTCTTGTAGCTGAGTGCGTTTATGTTTATGTCATTAGCCTACGAAGTCTCAGGTCTACAAACTAAACTCTTGGGTCTACGTCCCAAATGGCACCCAATTTCGTAAATAGTGCACTACTTTTGCCCAGATCCTTACGGGCCCAGGTTAAAAGTAGTGCACTCCATAGAGAATAGGGTGCCAAATTGAATGCCTGTATCATTTACTTACTTAATAAAATCCAGTTTGAAATGTGTTGCTTCAACGGGAATTGCTGAACATTAGCGGTCTTAATGTACATTGGGAAAATGACAAATTGCAGCGTTAATAGTAGTGACTCGTCCCACAGGAACGCTGTTTGATAACATAAACTCAGAGGAATACAGAGTAGCAGCATTTCGTTTTTTTTCCGTTGGTAAATTCCCTCGGTATGATTCCCATTATACAGGCGTTATACAGACAATATCAACCTATTGTCCACCATTTATAATACTATTGTTAATGAGATTATACTTTCTAATCATTAAATGTGTTAAATTAATGACAATATTGTGGCTTTATTGGAAAGAGAAAGACCTATTCCCTCATATCCAACTTCTCTCTTTCTTTCTTTCTTTCTTTCTTTCTTTCTTTCTCTCTTTCTTTCTTTCTCTCTCTTTTTATTTCTTTGTCTCGCTCCAGCACCACTTTCTTTCTCTCTCTTTTTATTTCTTTGTCTCGCTCCAGCACCACTTTCTTTCTCACGTTCTAGAAACCATCAATCTCAACCAGGAGCAATACATTCAAATCAATACAGGAAATAAACAAGAGCATCGTCATTTCCCAAATCGGTACAGTACATCGATGACAGACAATGCATATAGTCAGATAAAACTCTTAAAAGTAGACATCAACTTGAGAGTCTTGACAAGGTGGTCATGTGTTTTGTTGACCTGGAGTTGTTTTGCTCTACTTTTAGTTTTCCATTGAAGAGGAAGGAGGTGTTTAGTTTGATGTATTTTTTTTTCTGGGGGCGGAAGGAGGGAGGAGGGGGGCGTTTGTCCCTCTCTCTCTCTCTAGTAGGGAGTGAAGCGACTGCAGCCTCCTCTGTATAGGCTAGCCTGCAACATCAAAGATGAAAAAAGCTCCAATCAGTATTCAGTATAGGAAGCTTGGGTTATATGCTGCGTTCGGGGGCTCGTCGGAATTAGGAAACTCTGACATTTCTAACTTGCTTGAACGTGGCATGTGTATAACTACAACCTGTTAGTAAGTCGGAAATGTATCATTTTCCTAGTTCCGACTGGCATGTGAACGCAGCAATATCATATTATATTGGCTTCTTCTTTTTCTCCCTCAAAACTTTCTTCCCTTTTTTAAAAATGTTGTGTTGCAATGGTTGGAGTGTTGGTGGAGATTTAGAGGAGATGGGTACCAGAGGCTTGGAAGTGACTGTGTTTGTGTGCATGCGTACACTATGAAGGTTTTGTTATGTTTGAGAGAAAGGACTGGAAGGACTTGGGAAGTGATTAGCGGTGTGATTCAAACTAAGCAGTGACTAAATTCTCAAAAGTTTGACTCCAGTCTTCAATTGAAACTAGCAAACTCTAAATAGGTCATTGAATCAGATATACAGTAGTTAATTCTCTTTCATGTCCAGATCACGATTTATACCGAGTCTGCACCACTCTCTCTTTCCCTGATCTCTCTGCCCCTCCACCCCTCTTTCTTTCCACCTCCACCCCTCTGTCTGCCCTCCCCACCCCTCTTTCTGTCCACCTCCACCCCTCTGTCTGCCCTCCCCACCCTTCTTTCTGTCCCCCTCCACCCCTCTTTCTGTCCCCCTCCACCCCTCTGTCTGCCCTCCCCACCCCTCTGTCTGCCCTCCCCACCCCTCTGTCTGCCCTCCCCACCCCTCTGTCTGCCCTCCCCACCCCTCTTTCTGTCCCCCTCCACCCCTCTTTCTGTCCCCCTCCACCCCTCTTTCTGTCCCCCTCCACCCCTCTGTCTGCCCTCCCCACCCATCTCTCTGTCCCCCTCCACCCCTCTGTCTGCCCTCCCCACCCCTCTTTCTGTCCCCCTCCACCCCTCTGTCTGCCCTCCCCACCCATCTCTCTGTCCCCACCTACCCCTCTCTCTGCCCCCTGCCACTCTCTCTGCCCCATACCCCTCTCTCTGCCCCAAGCATGTTATCCAAGTATCCTAATACAGACCTAGTACATCAAACATCATTATATATAATTAAATATTTCTCTCTCCCTCTCTCTCTCTCACTCGCTCGCTCTCTCTCTCTCAGTAAGTGGTCGTGCTTGTTCAGTGGGCATTTTGCCATCTCGTGTATTTAGTTACTTCTTGTTCTTCCTTAGGGCTCGATTTAATCCGTATCACGGAAGTTCAGGGCAATGTTTCCACGTGTGTGGAGGCTGCATATCTGGTAAACGCTGAATCAAAGCTCATATAGTGTTTGGTCCAGATTGATACTTTACCTCATCCTCTTCTATTCCTATTCAGCCCCTCAATCTTTCTCCAAACATACTGTCATTTTTACTGTAGTGGTGAGTGGATCAACGTTTGTTTTGTTTTGAGGTCACTGTGTTTAGGAGTGGTGGTGGTAGAAATGTGCAGTGTACGTGTAATATAATGTGTAATGTAATATAATGTGTAATGTAATATAATGTGTAATGTAATATAATGTGTAATGTAATGTGTAATGTAATATAATGTGTAATGTAATATAATGTGTAATGTAATATAATGTGTAATGTAATGTGTAATGTAATATAATGTGTAATGTAATGTGTAATGTAATATAATGTGGAATGTAATGTGGAATGAAGAATGTGTAATGTAATGTAATGTGTAATGTAATATAATGTGTAATGTAATATAATGTGTAATGTAATATAATGTGTAATGTAATATAATGTGTAATGTAATGTAATGTGTAATGTAATATAATGTGTAATGTAATGTAATGTGTAATGTAATGTAATGTAATGTAATGTAATGTAATGTGTAATGTATTGTGTAATGTAATATAATGTGTAATGTAATGTGTAATGTAATATAATGTGTAATGTAATGTGTAATGCAATATAATGTGTAATGTAATGTGTAATGTAATATAATGTGTAATGTAATGTGTAATGTAATATAATGTGTAATGTAATGTGTAATGTAATATAATGTGTAATGTAATGTGGAATGTAATGTGGAATGAAGAATGTGTAATGTAATGTAATGTGTAATGCAATGTAATGTGAAATGTAATGTGTAATGTAATGTGTAATGTAATGTGTAATGTAATGTGTAACGTAATGTAATGTAATGTGAAATGTAATGTGTAATGTAATGTAATGTGTCATGTGATGTGTAATGTGCAATGTAATGTGTAATGTGTAATGTAATGTGTAATGTAATGTAATGTAATGTGTAATGTAATGTAATGTATAATGTGATGTGTAATGCAATAGAATGTGTAATGTGTAATGTAATGTGTAATGTAATGTAATGTGTAATGTAATGTAATGTAATATAATGTGTAATGTAATGTAATGTGTAATGTAATGTGTAATGTGTAATGTAATGTAATGTGTAATGTAATGTAAT